>NW_015604537.1:0-512 GCF_001515605.1 Sinocyclocheilus anshuiensis | reverse complement strand
ACTCTGTGTGCTCGCAGCCAAAGTGCAGAGTACACTAATGCATGACTGCGGCAGACAGATGCATGTGTTCAGCTCACCGGCTCTGTTTATTTACCCCTCAGCTGTTTTAAATGAACAGTATTCAGCACAGAGGGGCTGCAGAAGAGTGAATCTCACCTGAATCAAAACCTGAAAACCCAGAAAAATGTCTGGGTCATATTTTACCGCAAAGTCGAAAGAAAAAATAATAATACATTTGACTAATAAATTCATAAAACTTGCAAAAAGAGAGTGAAGCCTGTTTTTAGGACCATTCTTGGCATCAATGCATCTGGAATATATATATATATATAAAATTGAAAAAAATATATTTTGTGTGTGTGAGTGTGTATGTAGCTTCAATGCATCTGTACTTTTCAAAAAATACATATATTTTTTTACTGTAATGCGGTATTACAGTCATGAAATATATGTTTTTGTATAAAATGTATATATATATATATATATTTATTTTTTTTTTTTTTTTTTTTTTT
>NW_015604536.1:0-511 GCF_001515605.1 Sinocyclocheilus anshuiensis | reverse complement strand
AGGTGCACCAGTGCACACTTTAGAGCAGATGCTGCAGAATGCAGTCTGTGTATTAAATGTGTGGGTGCTAAACTGCAGTGTGTGAGTCAGTGCTTTTGGGTTTCTCTGAAAACGTGTCATTAAATGTTTCTGTGCTTTCTGCAGGATCTGAAGGACTTGATGAGGAAGGTGGGTGAAGTGACCTTTGTGGATGCACACAGGACCAAGAAGAATGAGGGGTAAGATCTTGTGCATGTATGCATAAGACTGTGTTCTGATTGTCAAATGATTGTAATGCGTTTGCCCTGATTTGTTTTACAGGGTGGTGGAGTTTGCTTCACACAGTGATATGAAGAATGCCATAGAGAAGCTGGATGGAACAGATCTGAATGGACGCAAAATCAAGCTGTTTGAGGATCACAAGAGGGAGTATGTACCAGACAATCTCACATGACTTCAAATTGCAAAGTTCTCACACTGGGTTTTTGTAGGTCTAATAATGTCTTTCATTAGTCCTACCACAATTGAAAGC
>NW_015604535.1:0-511 GCF_001515605.1 Sinocyclocheilus anshuiensis | reverse complement strand
GCATTCTGATTTAATATTCACTTAAAGATCAACAGAGAAATATTTTATGTATTTATGAGTTTTGTATTTTTATGTGGGTCTCACCTAAGCTGCAGTCCTTCCCTCCAAATCCAACAGGGCAGTCACAGGAAAACGTCTCCCAGCTCACCCTACATGTGCCGCCATTCTGGCACGGGTTTGATTTACAGAAAGGCAGTTTGGCACTGCAACCTAATACAGATACAGAGCATTACCTCACAACTGCTGCAGCCAATCACAGAAACATCACAATCCCCATAATAACAGCCAATAATAGGCCAAGAATAACCACAAATGCTCTCAAAATTAGTATACAGTACACTACCATTCAAAAGTTTGGAGTCGTTAAGACTTTTTTTAAAACTCTCTTATGTTCTCTTAAAGTCTCTTATGCTCACCATTTATTTGATTAAAAATACAGTAAAAACAGTAAAATTGTGATCTATTTTAACCATTTAAAATGTATAAACAGTTGTGCTCATAAATTTACATA
>NW_015604534.1:0-511 GCF_001515605.1 Sinocyclocheilus anshuiensis | reverse complement strand
TATCTGTGGTCATTAAAAAATCCAATGGCACTTCTCGTAAAAGAGTAGGGTGTATCCCCAGTGTCCCGGCCAAATTCCCTCATTGGCCTTTATCATTCATGGCCTCCTTACATATTTCCCCATAGAAAATGTCCTTGATGCCCTCAGAGGTCTGTTTCACTAAACCTGCTACAGGTGTTTCGGGAAGTAACATTTCCCACTGGGTGTTTCGCTGTTATTCCACACAAAAGGGCTTTCCCCTCTTCTTAAGGCCAAAGTATACTTTGGTTTTTATACGCACACGAGGATCCATGTACAGTGCAAATTTCATCACGCACGTACTGTACGTGATTTTTGTAACCACACATACTTTGTATGCGCAGGTCGCACATGCGCATTGAGTTTGTTTTGCTCTAATCAGTTAATCCACAAGGTGCCAACACTGGCCCGGGCCACTTTTTCACAAAAGAAAACCAAACTAAAGAGACGGAACAACAACAACAACAAAATAGCAGAGACTGCAACATCAACA
>NW_015604533.1:0-511 GCF_001515605.1 Sinocyclocheilus anshuiensis | reverse complement strand
ACAGCACATACCTGCAACTCTGAGCTGCTTCTCCCTGTCTCACCCTCCCTGTCTTGAAGCCTCTTCACCTCATCTGTCCTCTGATATTAAAGCATGACACAAATAAAAATAAACAAAAGTTCATCACAACTGAAAATATATGGAAACGGTCAACCAAAAATACCTCTGTTTCTCTCTCACCATACAAGTGAGCAGGTAAATGCATGATTTGATCATGTTAACAAAATATTCTAAACATCGAAACACACACTTCGGCTTCAACAAGAAGAGCATTTAATTTGATAATATTCAAACTGTATTCACTACTTATGTACACTTCTTCCCTTTTATCACCAACAAATCAAAATCACCTGGCCCTTCATACAGCACATAACCTACCTGTAACGTTGTGCTGCTACTGCTTCTCCCTGTCTCACCCTCTCTGTTCTGAAGCAGCTCCAATTCATCTGTCCTCTGATATGAAAATGACTGAGTTATGATCATATTTAGTCTAACATTAAACTAGCATCCA
>NW_015604532.1:0-511 GCF_001515605.1 Sinocyclocheilus anshuiensis | reverse complement strand
CGCTGTTATTCTACTTTCAGGGTCCAAGAGCAGCATGCTGTCTAACACATGAATCGCTGAGAAGGAAATCAACACAGAGTCAATGACAAAAAATTATGTGACATTCAAACTTGTCTTCATCAAATGCATTCATGAAAGATGTGCTTAGATCAAATAGTAGTTCATGCATTCCTTGGGAAACAAACTCATCACGGTCATGGGTTCAATTCCCAAGGAATGCATGAACTAATAAAGTGTACACCTTGAATGCAATAATAGTTGCTTTAAATAAGAAATCTGTCAAATTCGTAAATGTAAATTAAGTTGATAAAAATCTATGGACATTTTATTTATGACATCAAAATTTTAGGTTAATATTTTTATGTATGTGTTTCTTTCTTTATAGTTGATAACATGATTTTTCACTTCTTTACTTCACAATTTCATTTAAAAATGGTGGTTATGGTAGTTAAATGGATTTTTAAAAGAACGTCTCGGTTACATGTGTAACCCTCGTTCCCTGAAGGAGGGA
>NW_015604531.1:0-511 GCF_001515605.1 Sinocyclocheilus anshuiensis | reverse complement strand
GTTAACTTGTCCTAGATTACTAGCATATGTTTGTATTATTTTCATTTTTAAGTCACTTTGGATAAGTGTCTGCTATTAACAGGCTCAAAAAAAATCACATAAAATATATCTGGTATAAATCTGATAAGTTCCTCATTGTTTGCATCTTGCTCAACTACAACAGCTGCACATCTATTCCAGGAATGGCCAATTTTGGTCCTAAAGGACCACTGTCCTGCAGAGTTTATGCTGCCTTCAAGTGCACCTGGGAAACTTGTACTCTGAGTTGGGCATTTATCATTACGACATCATTACGACAAGTGGGAAACATAACATGGAACTCAGCTTGTATTACTATTGTATTACAACTGGACTGTAAAATGTAAATGAGAAATGAATATTTCATAATAAGTACATTAATAATTATTTTACTTTACTGTAGTAAAAAAGTGTTTTAAACCACCAAGCTTTTATTTTAGCAGAAAACTGCAGAGAGACCTTTAATGTTCTGTAACAATGGGTTTACAAAAGT
>NW_015604530.1:0-511 GCF_001515605.1 Sinocyclocheilus anshuiensis | reverse complement strand
GTATGGAGCTTAACTTCTCTAACAAGACACTATATTTCATAAATAATTTAAGTATAAACATTGAGCAGTCACTCTTCACAAAAACAATGTTCACAACAAAAGTAAGAGATCACAAGATCAAATGCGAAATGCGAAAACACAGGATGACGGCTTTCCATTGCAGCTAATTCATTGCACTGATGCCTTGTTCTGGTATTTAAGAGGAAAAAAAATCCCACTGTACACTGATTTAGGTCAATTGGCCAATCAAATGATCCTGTTTCAGATTTGGCCAATTCACTGCCTGCGAAACTCCCAGTGTTCCAAATACAATCGATTACACTCGTCACAGTATTGTAGCAGCTCTTCAGCACTGGCAGTAGTTAAACAATGGCGTCTCTACAGTAGCGAGTCTTGGTATTGAAACGTGCGTATCAGGAGTGTCGGCATGGCTTCCGTAGCAGTTGGACAGTAAGGCCCAGAAGGTATACAATTCGATTTCATCAAATGAATTGTGTGTCCATCAGGCCAA
>NW_015604529.1:0-511 GCF_001515605.1 Sinocyclocheilus anshuiensis | reverse complement strand
ATTACAATTACATTTATTTTGTAATTAAATTATGTAATTTAGTTAGTTGTAAGTAGTTACTCCCCAACACTGTATATATCCTTGCCTATTTTTTCCACAAATGTATTCAGACTCATTTATTCATATATTGTGTAAAACAATGACTGACATGTGAAAGACTTATTTATATACGTTCTTTGCTTTATGCAGGTTTTCACAGCACGAACTGATTAATTACCTCAAACGGCTGGGCTGTCTGGGACGCAAAGGCAGCTTTTTCCACCTTTTGTCCACAAAATGTCGTTGTGTGCACCGTCCTGAAAAGCTTCGAGTAACGTTAATTAACCGTTTTACGATACAGTTGCGGGGGAAGCCTCGGTGCTTCATTTCCCGTCACTATAAACTATTACAATGTTACACACTATAATTATTAACTTTACATCGCATGTAAACACTATAAAATAGACTGAACTCGTTTGTATGAATCCAAACACTTTAAATGATTAAGAACACAAACCTTTCTTCAGCTGAA
>NW_015604528.1:0-511 GCF_001515605.1 Sinocyclocheilus anshuiensis | reverse complement strand
TGAAGGTGGAGAGAGCGCTGGATATTCACTCCCCCCACCTACAATGCCTGCCGGACCTGAGATTCAAACCCGCAACCTTTGGGTTACAAGTCCGACTCGCTATCCATTAGGCCACGACTGCCCTAATTGTAATATGCACACATCCAAAAATACTTTCAAACAGGTATGTGACCAAAAAAGGCACAAAAAAGCAAAAGAATAAGTAAATAAGCCAAGTTACTTAATTGAACAAGTCACCACATTAAATTGTAATGGAGCACATGTAGCATTGTGCCAGAGTCTTTTTTCTTTGCTTTGGTTTGATTTGGTAATTGTTCTGACAGTATTAAACTTAGTTGAAATGTTTATTCAGTTAAAAAAGAATGTTAAATAAAATCAGACAATAAATAGGAATAAATAACTATCAGTAAGTATCAACTTAAAATTAACTTAAAGCAGGGGTGTCAAACTCAATTCCTAGAGGGCTGCAGCCCTGCAGAGTTTAGCTCCAACCCTAATTAAACACACCTGA
>NW_015604527.1:0-511 GCF_001515605.1 Sinocyclocheilus anshuiensis | reverse complement strand
CCTCCGGAGACGCGGACCTAAGTGGTCAAGACAGCACATGAACAGTACAAATCGCTGTGTTGGGTAAAAGTGTGAAATCTTGCCAGACGGAAGAGTCGGAGTGAAGCAAAACAAAGATGCGCACGCTATTTGACGCGCAGAGGTTATCCACAAGTCATCCCCGGTCCCGTGTCTTCTCCGAATCGCGTCGAAATAGATCCAAGAGTATAAAGCCAAAAACAAAAATAAAGATTTTTTTAACGATATTGTCCTTCACGATGGCATCACTGGTCGTTTCCAGGGTGCTTCAAGCAGCGCATTGCGCTCGCGCTTCTCGGCTAGCTTTAGCTAAGCTAGCGTTCCTCGAAAAGACAAAAAGAAAGAAGAAAATACAGGCTGTCCTTGTTTTAGATTGTTTATCCTTGTTCGATATCAAAGCCTAAACAGACGTTTAGCTCTCCTTGCACACGGTTTCTGAGCTTTGAAACAGTAAAGCTCGCTGTGTAGGGATATTGTCCCACATAACTGAAAA
>NW_015604526.1:0-511 GCF_001515605.1 Sinocyclocheilus anshuiensis | reverse complement strand
CCCTACATTGTAGTGAAATTCCCCGCTACATTAATTTGGCGTCACAAATAGGATCATACTTAGCCTGATCTTTGCTGTTTGTAGTATTCTGTCTCAGGTCTGTGAGCAATAAGAAAAATGGCAGAACTGGAAGTGCTGAAGAAGGAGTTCGCTGATATGCAAAGGAGGTTAGCGGAACAAGCCGGAGCCCTGGATCATGCCAGAATGGAACAGCGATAAGCTTGGTCATTGGTAAGGGCTGTAATGAGCAGCAAGCATCCACTCATGCACCCCAGCAACGATTTACACCCCGGGGATATTACAAACTCACTGACTTCACTGGTACCACCAAGCCTGGTGAAGGAGGTGTGGACGAGTGGATTCTTTCCATGAAATCAGCATTCCGTGTCATGAAAGTGCCAGATGTGGATCAAGTGCAGCTGATTAAACAGCACTTAAAGGGAGAAGCTAAAGATACCGTGAAGTTCATGTTGACAGAGGGGGATAACAGTGTGGAGTCCATCTTCAAACT
>NW_015604525.1:0-508 GCF_001515605.1 Sinocyclocheilus anshuiensis | reverse complement strand
ACTCCAGCCCGGGCTCCAGCTATAGCTCCAGGATTTACAGTGGCATTGCCAGCCGGTGGGCAAAGGTGGGCCAGGTGGAATCCTGCGGCGACAGAGTCAGAGACCGTTTGAGAGGGCGGCGTAGGGATAGGGCACTCGTGCTCGCTTTTAAAGTGCCCTCTAATGCAGGAGAGATTCTGTGGGATGAAAGAGATGCACAGCTACATTAATGTGGCACTTACATTAATGTGTCAAGTTTTATATATATATATATATATATATATATATATAAAACTTGACACATTAATGTAAGTGCCACATTAATGTAGCTGTGCATCTCTTTCATCCCACAGAATCTCTCCTGCATTAGAGGGCACTTTAAAAGCGAGCACGAGTGCCCTATCCCTACGCCGCCCTCTCAAACGGTCTCTGACTCTGTCGCCGCAGGATTCCACCTGGCCCACCTTTGCCCACCGGCTGGCAATGCCACTGTAAATCCTGGAGCTATAGCTGGAGCCCGGGCTGGAGT
>NW_015604524.1:0-511 GCF_001515605.1 Sinocyclocheilus anshuiensis | reverse complement strand
GAGAGAGTTGTGGATGTGGACGGCTGTCAGGTTTGTGTTTGTGAGTCTCACTGTAACATGAGTCTGATTCAGTCAGGAAATATCAGATGTCTGAATGTGAAAGAGTCACATCAGTGTTTTTGGAGCTGTATAAGATTCTTACAAACACTTTGACTCAGGTCACGGCAGGGTCAGCGAGGGGCCAAAGGTCATGAGATAATGACAGAGTACAAACTCACTGCTGAGAAAAACAAACGAGGAAAAGACGAAAGTGACAAAGAGGAGATTACAGCTCTTCTGAAGTGTCCTGCTTCCCGGCTGATGAACGTTTGCTGGATCCGCTGCTGCTAATGTCTTGTATTGTTCACGTCTTACGCTCCATTCGGAGCAGATTCCTGGCGCTGCAGCTTTTGTTTCCTTTAATCATCAGGATTAAGCGGATCTGGTGAACGTGTGTTCGGCTTTAACGTGCCTGCGAGAACATAAACACTCAACAGTGTGACATGAAGTTACCAGCCCCACTTTCTGTTTG
>NW_015604523.1:0-511 GCF_001515605.1 Sinocyclocheilus anshuiensis | reverse complement strand
ATATATATATATATAAAAAAAACTTACCTCTTCCTCTTGTTGCGAATGGCATCCTGTATGGTCTTCACCTGTACTGCCACCACTGACAGCACTTCCACAGCTATTCGGTTAAATTAATCAAAGCAGCCCCAAGCTCCAGTTTGTGCCAGACCTTTAAAGATGTTCCCTATAGACTGAACGATGAAACATGTGAGGCAAACACAATATTCTAATTTGTTTAAAAAACAATTATGATTATTTACATACTTTTAGTTTATAAAATGTAATAATAATTATATAATGACTTTTCATTCATCTGGGACAAAGGTAAAACAATAAAATCTACATAAAGGTCATTTTAAAAAAGGACCAAAAAAGTAATTTCTTCAAAAAAGAAAGAAATTTATTTTCATATATGCATATTTAAATATACATGAACTACTGATCTGTTTGTTAATAGCTTATCAATGAAAAATATTATAAAGTGTTACATAAATATTATAAAGTGTTAAAAATAGAATGTATACCCCTT
>NW_015604522.1:0-511 GCF_001515605.1 Sinocyclocheilus anshuiensis | reverse complement strand
TCTGAGTTTTTCTTTTGTTGAAATTTTGAAATCCGATTTCTCAGCGACTTGGTCAACACCAAGCTCATCCAGTACATCTCTCTGAATGTGATATGGCACCCTTTTCCTGAGATCTTTGTCTTTTATCCCTTCTTCCATTTTGAATCCTCTCTATATTAAATGTGATCCCGAAAATTTTTCTTCTCACATTCACTGTTCAGATCACATCCAGTGCATAGATCCCAAAATGTATGTCCTCACAGCGAAAATTCAATCTTTAATGTCCATGCAAACAGACCCAGAACAATTCTGAAGGATGTTCTCCAGTGATTTGAAGTGAGAGCTCCACAGGTCTGCTGCTCGTGCAGTGAAGCTCTGGACAGCAATGGATTGATTAACGTCCCTGGCCCTGCTCTTCTATCACAGTTTGTGTTAATGTGTATCCTGCCCTTTCTGAAACCCATCTGATCCATTCACACACTCACTGATAGAATCCTAATGTGTCCATATGAGGAGCAAAGTCCCAAAAAGA
>NW_015604521.1:0-508 GCF_001515605.1 Sinocyclocheilus anshuiensis | reverse complement strand
AATGTGTTCATCAGTAGGTGATGCAGTGTTGAATTGTTGAGAAAACACTTGAAACTGACATGATTTCTGTAAATCCAGTGCTCAGATGCTGTGTTTTCTGTCTAATTATATCCTCCTGACTAATGACTGGTGTTTGTGTGAAACTGACACTTTCTGACTGTATATAAGCGGTAGGATATTTTTTACAAAGGCACATTTAAAAGATAAAAAAGAGGAATTAGGGGGAATCAATAAATTATTAATATTCTATTGCTATTGTGTGAATAATATGTAATCATGTAATCAATACAAAGTAACTGTAGTCTGATTACGAGTGTTTTCAAATGTAATGCACGTGTTTGGCTGAGTGCTGTTGCAAACTGAAGCGTTGTAGGTTGAAACCTCAGAGGCGTGATGATGGAATAACAATCATTCCTTCAATATATGCTGTCAAAGATTATATTATGTGAAGAAACAAAATCATTGTTTGTGTGTGTGTGTGAGTGTGTGTGTGTGTGTGTGTGTGTGT
>NW_015604520.1:0-493 GCF_001515605.1 Sinocyclocheilus anshuiensis | reverse complement strand
TGTGTGTGTGTGTGTGTGTGTGTGTGTGTGTGTGTGTGTATGAGGCGGGGTCTCTGCAGTATCCTGTCACTCCTCCCCTTCACGCTGCTCCACATGAGGCTTTGTGTGTGTACTCAACCATGCCTTTCTGTTTACATGGCTGACGCGTGATGGAGAGAACGAGAAAGAGTCAAAGAAAGACACTAAAGCTTGCTTGCATCTTTAAAAGAGGAGAAAGAAACAAAGAGAGGAGAATAAATAATTGACAGTGAGATAGAAAAACTGGTCAGTATTTTCTTCATAAAATGTAATGGTTGTGAACTTTGTGGCTGAATATACCTAAAGACAGAATGAAAGCAAGGCGGCATAATGACAGTGGAAGAATCCCAATAAATCTGTGCAGATATTGGCTCAACCCCCTTTTCCTCCCCCCGTGACTCCCTAGACGCTCTGCAGAATATTTTAACCCTTTCGGGCAATCTGTTTTACATTCCACCTGTGCCGAGGGAGGGAT
>NW_015604519.1:0-511 GCF_001515605.1 Sinocyclocheilus anshuiensis | reverse complement strand
CTGACAGCAGGTCAGCTGGATGAAGCCCTGCAAACAGCACACGCTTGTTACAGATCGCCAGACCCATCAGGCAGCAGATTCAGCTCAGCACACTCACCTTAAAGTCTGGATCACTGAAGTAGATCTGCACTGTATGAGAGAGGCAGTGCTGATACCAGCAGACCGCGTCCGCTTTAGGAGGAAACTTACACACCTCTATGAAGTCCTCCAGATGTTCCTTCAGGACAGAAACAGTTCAATGTAGAGTTTTTTTGCTTTCAGTTCATGTCTGTTTGCATTAAAGGATTTTCATTTTTGGGTGAACTATCCCTTTAAGGTCATCTAAACACCAGTGTAATTTACATTTACACCACACATCACCATTACTACAAACATTAGAGCTTCAAGTTCAATCAATCATTTAATCCTGTAGACATTTTTGCACATCTGCGGCTGTAGTGAGCAGCTTCACTCGGCTGTGACAAACTAAACACTAGAGCCCGACCGATATGGGTTTTTTGGGGCCGATACC
>NW_015604518.1:0-511 GCF_001515605.1 Sinocyclocheilus anshuiensis | reverse complement strand
TGTACTACAAGGCAAGCAGATGGCCATGAACACAATGCTCAAACTCTCACTTGTCCTCCCATACTAAGATGATAAAGACAATTCAGTAGCATTGCATTGACTAGAAACGCGCACTATGTGTTCTTGTTAACAAGAGATATCACTTTGCAAGCTGATAGAGATAAGAATCCCAGCAAAACCTGAGCAAGTGCCATCAATGAGGTAATTTTGATAATTATTGACATAACCCTTATACTCTTATTTGATAAATGAAAAGCCATTTGAAGTGATGAATGACAGTAGCGTGTTCTGATGCTGCATCTACATGTTAATCATAGCTCATGAAAATATTGCTCTTGAAAATAAATGAACGTGTCATTATATTTATGCAGCTAACAAACATTGTAACCCCATTGAATGTGATTGCTATTTCACCTTAACTTTCTCATCTATAGTTTAGAAAGCATATACTCTAGAGATACAAACAATAGACCATTTGCTGCTGCATAAACACAACTGCATAACACTCCAG
>NW_015604517.1:0-511 GCF_001515605.1 Sinocyclocheilus anshuiensis | reverse complement strand
AAGAAACAAACTTTTAATCATATAGCCACTTCTCGGATAATGGAGCGAAAAAATATATACAATAGTAGAGTGCTGTGAAAACGTGAGATAGTAGCAGTTGCTGAAATAGAAATGCAGATGCAAATTTATTCTCAGTAACAAAAGTAACATCCAAAAAGCATTTTAATGCATCCCAGTCATGCAGATAGTAGGTAGAGAAAAGTATGACTGGTATGTATATCAAATGCAAACATGTAACACATGCAAAGGAACAGCCTAAGAATGTAATTGATTTAAATGTAGTGATAATTATAGTATATTATTACAGACCGCTGATAAAGAATGGGAAATCAGTGTTATTTCTCACCATATTACAGTTAAATTAACTACATTTATGTTTCTATTCAGAATCTATCATTTATTTTATGGTATTAATGTCTTTTAGTCATTGACTTTGGTTTTTCATACATTTATGCACCTGCTCATGTCAACTGTACAGCCCATTTCTGAGGTGGTCAATTATTTAACATTA
>NW_015604516.1:0-511 GCF_001515605.1 Sinocyclocheilus anshuiensis | reverse complement strand
AAAAAAGCTAGCCATTAGCATTTCCATTCATCTCAATGGTAGTTGCTTGGCTGCTGCAGGAACTTTCCTGCATGTGCACCTAGGATGAATAGCACCTACCAAACTGCTCTGTTTTGTTAGATCCATTGATTTCATCTGGTTCTGCAACTGATTATTTTATTTAAATTAAATAATCTATTTCCTTATATTATTTTTTCTAAATAAATAATTGAATGTGTTTATTTTATATTATTTTAAGTCATTATCAACGTAATTTGTGTGCACATGGCACTAAACTAAAGTAAGTAGGCTACAATAAATTTTACATTAATCCAATGGGGGCTAACAGAGCCATGTAAGGAATAATTTACCCAAAAATAAAAATTTGATTTAAAAAAATTACTCACCCTCAGACCATCCAATATGAAGATGACTTTGTTTCTTTGTAACAGATTTGGAGAAATCTAGCATTACTTCACTTGAATGAATCCTCTGCAGTGAATGGGTGCCATCAGAATGAGAGTTTAAACAG
>NW_015604515.1:0-511 GCF_001515605.1 Sinocyclocheilus anshuiensis | reverse complement strand
GTGCTGTTCACATTTTCTAACAAACTTTAGATCTTTGACAGATCTTTGTCCTGACATCACAAGGACTGGTCCATGTGGCAGATTCCTCTGATCAAGAACCTCGCTCGCACTTAGACAGGAAGACATTGTATGACCGGTCACAGATTGTATTGTTCATACATGCCCTTGTTTCCAGATTTTCTTTCTCCCATATAGTGGAGAAATTCATCTGATCAGATTAAATATTGCTGTATATTGAGATGAGTTTTCAGTTCAGTGTGCAATACACATCAGATGACTAGTGAATGGAGAGGCTGCATTTACACTGCTAGGCTTAATGTACAGATCTGATTATTTGACCAAATCTGATTTATTTTATTCCACCTGTTTACATAAGACCAGTATTGGGGATAAAAGCATTACACATAACATGAGTTAAGTAATCAGATTACTTTTTTTCCAAGTAACTAGTGAAGTAACTGTGTGTACATGATGTTACTGTAGTTCTAGACTAAATGTGAACATGCATTTA
>NW_015604514.1:0-511 GCF_001515605.1 Sinocyclocheilus anshuiensis | reverse complement strand
CTTTAAACAAAACTGTTGTCATTATTTATAATGGATATTAATGCTTAGATATGCTTGGTATTTGTGCCTCGTCCCAGCACACAATGTACAATTCAGGTGCAGTTTCTGTAAATGTTTCAGTCTTGTGATTTAAGTCTTTTATGGAATGCTGTTTATGGAAAATGTGAGTGCTGCTTACCAGTGCAAAAGTTGAGACCACAATGTTAGGGTGTTCTGGTTGTTAAGCGACTGATCTATGTCAAAATAGCCCATCCAGTCAGCGCCAATAGCCTTGTGGGCAGCATGCTGACATACAGCATGGTTGCACTACAGGTGTCCCGAGTTTGAATCCCAACTCAAGGACCTTTCCTGATCCCACCCCCTATCTCTCTCCCACTTCGCTTGCTGTCAGTTCTGATTTGTCCTATCCCAATAAAGACAAAAATGCCAAAAAATTTAATACAAATAACCCATGAAGCCTCTATGACAGGGGTGTCCAAACTCAGTCCTGGAGGGCTGGTGTCCTGCAGAG
>NW_015604513.1:0-511 GCF_001515605.1 Sinocyclocheilus anshuiensis | reverse complement strand
TTTTTTTTTCTCTCACTAAAGCTGTTAAGTTCACAGTCTTGTACCTTTGTCTTTTTGTCTGATTTTTATTTACTTTTTTGCTTCATGCTTTTTAAAAGCTTATAACGTTTCATGGCTTATAACACTTTAACAAAGTCTTTTAAAAAATCCCTATGGGAAAAATGAATGGAAAAAATACCAGCACGGCTGAAAAAGTGGGCGGGACTAATGCACTCTATATCACTACAGCAAATCAACATGTTCACGTGACTCACCTGTACTGTTCCCAACCGGCTCTAAAGCTGCATCAGGTCCCATAGTGTCATAGTCTCTCTTCAGCTCATCTGTGAACGAGAGACAGACAGCAGGAAAGTCTATTAGCTCACTGACACACTGCATCTGGACGGAAAACATATTGTTCTGCATCTCGTGTAGGACTCAGAATGACCCACTTATTTACACTGACAACAATCACACGCACACACAAACAGAGCAGAGCGCGCTGGGAAACAAGCGAGAGCAAACTCAGAGA
>NW_015604512.1:0-511 GCF_001515605.1 Sinocyclocheilus anshuiensis | reverse complement strand
TTAATGACAAAATTTTCATTTTGGGGTGGAGTAACCCTTTAATATTCACATACACTAGTCCATATCATGGTTTGTTTGAAGTGCAATGACTTGCATTTGATTTATTCATTCAAAATTTGACGAATTCCATGACATTCATTATTACAAAAATAATAATTTGTGAAAAATAAAACGGATTTCATAGGGCCCTACAAATAAAAATATCATGCATCTGAAGCTATAATTTAATACTAAGCAACAGTGCGTATCAGGCTATATGTTTATTGTTTTAAATGGCGCTCACTTATTTCTGTGAAGGACCCAAGTAGAGGACGCATGCGCAATTACTTTCCACACAGCACACTTCATGTTTGGTTGAAATAATCCTTAAGCGTGTAAATGTATAAATTAAATGTGTAATTTAAAATAAATAAAAAAATAAATGCATTTTAAAGTTTAGAATTAGATAGCCTTGCGTTGTGCAGACAATTACCCCAAAGCACCACCTAGTGTCCAACCTACTCTAATACTA
>NW_015604511.1:0-510 GCF_001515605.1 Sinocyclocheilus anshuiensis | reverse complement strand
CCTGACAGTTTAAAACATTCTGCAAAGAGTGAAAGAGGGGAGAACAGACAAAATATTGAGGAGAAAGAAGACAAACATATCTGAAAGCAAATTCAAGTATATATTATACAAAATAGGTTTTTTTATGTTTATAAAATAAGTCTCTTATGCTCACCAAGGCTGCATTTATTTGATTGCAAAAAAAAACATTAAAAAACTATGATATTGTGAAATATTATTACAATTTAAAACAACTGTATTCTATTATAATATATTTTAAGTCTAATTTATTCCTGTGATGGCTGCTGAAAATTCAGCTTTGCCTTAACTCTAGTCTTGAGTGTCACATGATCCTTCAGAAATCATTCTAATATGCCAATTTAGTGCTCAAGAAATATTTATTATTATTATCAATGTTGAAAACAATTGCGTTGCTTAATATTTTTGGATTTTTCAGGGTTCTTTGATGAATAGAATGTTCAAAAGAACTACATTTGAAATAGATTTTTATTGCAAGAAAGTAAAAGCCTT
>NW_015604510.1:0-511 GCF_001515605.1 Sinocyclocheilus anshuiensis | reverse complement strand
CATACATACATACATACAGGAAAAACATAAATAAATAAAGATATTTATATTAATAATTTAATATTATTATTAACTATTTAATAATATTTATATTTATTTATTCATGTTTTTTTTCCCCCATATGTATGTACGTATGCATGCTGTGTGTGTATATGCACCTACTGGCTATACATATACATATACATATACGAATATAAATATTAAATTACATACATATACATACATATATAAATAAATGTAAATTAAGTTACTCCAAACTTCTTGTTGGTTCTTCTTGCACTATCAACTTACAGCCTGTATTCACAGCTGTGTTCATATTCAGTACAACAGTTTTTCAGTGTAATTTGCATTTACGTGGGTGTGTGTGGCTGAGAGGGCTATTACCGTGTGAGTGCGGTACCAATCTGTGTGCGGATGGCCTCCCACTGCTCCTTGCTCTGCCACGACAGACCCGTGTGTTCTACTCTGGCCTGCCTCTCAGGAGCCTGCCTGTCTGGGGCAGAGGGCCGAC
>NW_015604509.1:0-511 GCF_001515605.1 Sinocyclocheilus anshuiensis | reverse complement strand
ATGTGGGGCGGTTCGTCATTCACAGGGAGGATGGTGATGCCGATGGTCAGGGACGCACTCCTGCGGTTGATGTGAAAAGCGGATGCCATGAGGGTGACACTGTCCTCTGTGGTCTCGCTGCTGTCTTGGAAGTAGTACACCTGTCCCTGTTGTACCTGAGGAAACACAACATACACAACAGATATCAAAAATCCAGTTACACACACCTAATCCTTTTTCTGACCATTAGGGCATTTTTGGTTTTACAGTGACTTTATTTTGTCGTTTTTCAAGTGACGAGACAATAAAAACATCCTTTTAAAATTCTGTAGATGTAGTTTCTCTCCAAAAAGATGAAATAAATAAACAAAAACTACCATGGTAACCATAGCTCCTGTTTTCAGGATTGTTTCATGTTGCTAATCAGAATCTTTTTTTTGGCACTTTTTATTTATAGAATAACCCTCATGTTGTGTTGCAGTCGTTGAGGATTTTCTTTTTCCTGAAAATGCTAGTTAATGTTGTCACATTG
>NW_015604508.1:0-511 GCF_001515605.1 Sinocyclocheilus anshuiensis | reverse complement strand
ATAAAAACCTAGGATTGTTTTGGTTATTTTCTATGAGTTTGTGGGAATAAACATGCATTAGTATCAATTAATAATTATTTACATCTGGTATTACATCTAGATTATACTGACCTCAAAATTGCAAATGCATTCCTCTTTTGAAAGCAAACTTTGCCACAGTGTATAATACAGAATCGTTTTAATCAGCAGATTAACATGCACAAATATGATTTATATGAATTTGACACAGAGCCTATTAGAATTATTGTGGCAGATTTAAAATCACTAATAACTTGGGCATCTTTGTAACATGAAAAAATAAATAAATAAACATCTTGTAAAAACATTGGCAAATATTTGGGCCAGATCTGGAATATTTGGAGGTCAAGTATTAATAGTCTACAGTGAAATCAGGGGATATTTAACAAACTCAACCTGGTTACAAAGTCTAAAACATGAACAATGCAAATAGCCATGTACAAGATGAAAGAACGACTATTTAAATTCAGATTCAGCTGCTGAATTTGAATTG
>NW_015604507.1:0-511 GCF_001515605.1 Sinocyclocheilus anshuiensis | reverse complement strand
CAACTTGAGGGTGAGTAAATGATGACAGAATTTTCATTTTTGGATTAACTATACCTTCAAGTATCAGCTGTCTCATTTGTTTCTCCTGGAAAGCACAGTCAAGTGATGATACTAGGTACCCACAAACCAACATAACATAACATAACATAACATATAACATATAACAATATATAAGGAAAATCAAGCAAACCATATCAGAATTTGAGTGAGTTTGATTCTTTTGATTCACTGTTAAGTTCAAGTATACATTCCATTGTTCTCAAAGCTCAGATCTAACCTGTCCGCCATGTGAAGACGCATAATGAGGCGAGACCTGAATCATGTGATCACCCCAGCATGTTTGGCATCCCCAGAGCCTTTGATTATAGCGCACGGAGAGACAGACAGGACTAATTGCTGCATTTCCAGCCCCCTGTGCTGTCATCGTGCTGAGCTGTTCAATGCCACCCTGCAGTAGTGCATTTCGGGATATCATTTTGACTGGCTCCTACCCCTCCCTAATCCCATGACC
>NW_015604506.1:0-511 GCF_001515605.1 Sinocyclocheilus anshuiensis | reverse complement strand
AAGAATGTTTCCAAACTGCATGGCGAAGAAGTTGCAGTTTAGGGTTTGTCAGATTGTCAGTGTTAGAGTTTTGTTCTTTTTCGTAGATGGGCATGTATATGCTCATTGTTTGTATATCCCCATCCCTTCCTTACAGCCAAAAACGTTAATGCTGCCCGACCGCTTCGTACTGCCTATACATGGACATGGCAACTGACTTACACAATCACCCCCATCATTATCATCTCCTATGTAGTATGTTCATAGGTCCAATTCCCTTGTCACAACCCCCTCCCCCTTCCTTCCCCCTCTAGCTATGGTAAAATATGTAGTCATCCATTCACTCAAACCTAAATATTAAAACCAATCTAAGCAAAAAGTTTAATTACTAGAATGTAGATATTTATTTAACAAAAAATGCTATATAAATCAAAGGCTCAAATATGTACAGTTTTTGTAAGAAAAATGGATTATTTATCAAAGTAACAACAAAAGAGAATAATGGTGAAGTTTATTTTTCATGTTATGTGGT
>NW_015604505.1:0-511 GCF_001515605.1 Sinocyclocheilus anshuiensis | reverse complement strand
TTTAAAGCAACCAATACATTGCAGTGGCCCTGTGGTCATTCGGTCGTTAAATTCTCATCGCGCTTGAATGATCTTTTTGTGTTTGAACCAGCATCTAAGGGCAGTCTGTGGGCAAGCAACTTATAACTCGGTTTCGCTTCAATTGGGTAAGAAGCGGTCAGTGGCAGTGAGGTAGATGCTGTTAATTGCGACTCATGGGAGTTGAAGCCTCTCTTTGTCGGTATTCATGTGGCTTAACTTCCTCCCCTGAACACCAACTGACATTTCGCATTTTCCATCGCTTGTGTGGGCAGTGCCAATTCATTTCCCAGTCTGATGTAGAGTGACCCCAGTTGTCGAAAGCGACGTCGTCTGAAGGTGTGGGAGGTTAGGTTCTCTTTTTTTGAGGCGTCAATCATAACAGCACATCCCGCAGAAGATTACTAATACAATTTCAACCTGTCAGTCTCCTTTTAACCCCTGCACCAAAAAGATTGTCATTCTTTCTGGTGTGCTGCTTCAAAACTAAACA
>NW_015604504.1:0-511 GCF_001515605.1 Sinocyclocheilus anshuiensis | reverse complement strand
CAAAACCTCACTCGCTTCCCGCTTCGGCTCAACTTTTCATAGTGGCTCTTCCGGCCGCAGTGCCGCATGTAGCCGGGCCTCCAGCTCTCGTAGCAGACGCTAGCGCGAGGCTGCCTCCGCTAGCGGTGCAGGCCATGTTGCAAATAAATTTTTAGGTAAAGTCGCTAAAGGCAGGTCGTTTGTTGCTAAAAGTTGTTAAACGATGTGATGACATAATGGATGTTGATGTCATTTTGTAACCATGACGCAAAACTGCATAGAACACACAATGAAATTACTCAAATTTTCTGTATTAATTTTCACTAGCATTTTACCTGTATTTTTACATTTCACATTGTACTCGGATAGACAGATAAGATGAAAAAGATTGATTTTTGAGAAAATAAGTTCAACGGTGTACCTAAATAATGAACAATTATGGGTCCACCTAGAAACTATTGATATTATTATTGAACAAGTGCAACTAGCACCTCTCTCCAAGTCTCTACCAGCTGATGTGCTGCTTGGCTGG
>NW_015604503.1:0-511 GCF_001515605.1 Sinocyclocheilus anshuiensis | reverse complement strand
AATCGTGAAACCAGTGAAGATTCACACCCCTATGTTTAAAATGGCCGTACTGACATACAGAGATTCCAACTATAAACAAAAAGTAAAGTAAAAGTAAAAATGTTTTACTTTAATGTAAAAAAGTTTTTGCACAGCAGAATAATTAATTGGGGAAAAATGTAGATCAAGAATCGTTTTGGAATGGGATCGTGAAGTGCCTGAAGACTCCCAGCCCTAAAGTACAGGAGGAGCTCTGACATCACTGGAGTTCAGAGGAAGTGAAACTAACTTGAACAACATGCCTGCAATGATCAACCTCTTTAAACAACAGAATACTTATTGAGCTGTTACTTATACTCACAGGTAAGTGATAGAAATAAGAGAGATTTTCCTGAAGAGCTTTTTTAATGGAAGTGGTCTGGTTTTGCTAGTTTATGTCAAACTGGAATAAGTTGAACAGAACCTGTCATGAGTCGGGTTTGTCTCTAGTTCCCTTTCAAGGGAACTTCGAACTGCGTCCTCTAGGGGTAGC
>NW_015604502.1:0-511 GCF_001515605.1 Sinocyclocheilus anshuiensis | reverse complement strand
AGCTAAATAAATTCAGGTGCTTCTAGATTTACTACTATATTATTTACCAGTTTACCAATTTATGTTCAATGCAGTCACAATCCACATTCTTTTTATGCCAAATAAATACTGTTCTGACTGTAAAAATATATATCATCTGATAGTTTCTATTTTTTAAAAGATATTACCTATTTAATGCATTACAAAGACCGCCTACTTTCATTGCTTATTATATATTAAATAATAATAATATTTTCACTGTTCTTTAAGTATTTTAAACTAGAGTAAATAATAGCTACATTTAGAAGTATCTTCCTCAATACTTGCCCTGTTTCCATCCTGATTGTGAGTTTAATTTATGTAAAAAATTGAAATATGACAAAAACCTAAGGCAAAGTCACATGACTTTTTGATGCACATCTAGGAATTTATTTGGTAAATGTGTGATAGTTTATGCAAAATATTGTGGCCATGAATTAAGAATTCGTTCCTTTGACTTAATTTGTGGCCACATTTTATTAATTCGCTTCAT
>NW_015604501.1:0-511 GCF_001515605.1 Sinocyclocheilus anshuiensis | reverse complement strand
TTTTTATTTCTATTATTTTTTCTTGTGGACTATATGTAAACTTCTTTTATGTGAAATATGTTATTCAGGTCAGTACTAAATAAAAAAAATAACATTATGTATAATCCCTCTTATTTTGGTAAAATAATTCACATTTTTTAGAAACTGCAAAGTGTATGTAAAATTTTCACTACAACTGTATACTGTTACGCTTATAAATAAAATGGTTAAGAATAAACCAGGTCATTCAAATAATCCCACAATTATGTCATTTCTAATAAAGAAATAAATACTTTTTTTTTATTTATTTTTTTATCAGAGAGTAATTCTATAAAGAGGAAACATTGTGAATGAAGTTTTCAGGGGTCTCATTTATAAAATATATGTTTCCATGGTCAATATTTACTTCCCAAACACATGCATCAGCAGTGCTTGGCATGTATCCAGATCCCCACCCCCAAGATATCATATGCCGGGGTGAAGAGGTCAGATCTGATGGGCGTATTATTGTCTTGAGAAAGACTGTCACAAT
>NW_015604500.1:0-511 GCF_001515605.1 Sinocyclocheilus anshuiensis | reverse complement strand
GGAATGATCGGTAGGGATTTCAGCTCAGTGTTACATTGCTGACACCTGGTGGCCCAACTTGGACACAGCCGTGCTTTATATTAGCTGAAAAACATAGATTTCCCCTGCGGAGTAAGCATATCAAGGGCTAAACATATGAGACGTTAAAGATTTAGAGAGCGATCTATGAGCGCGAGAAAGGCCAAGTTTGTTACTGCACAATAAAAAAAATTCTGCCTCTAATTGAACAAAATTGGCACAGCCACACAGACTCATCAAAGAAAAGTAGGGCTACAACAATAGCCTTTGTACACACTGCCGATGTCTGGCGCACTGTTCGAATTCCCAGACTAGAGCATCACGAATATGCCAGCTCCTGTGTGAAGGGAATGAGATGCGTGCGTGCACGTATATGTGAGCGTTCATGTGTGTACATGCACGTAGGGGCATGTGGGGAAATCAATGGAGCCGGATGAGACCAAAGCAATCCAACAGAGTCAAAGAAGTCAACGGCAGGAGTGCAGTCGAGGGA
>NW_015604499.1:0-511 GCF_001515605.1 Sinocyclocheilus anshuiensis | reverse complement strand
TGAGAATATCTTTAAAAAATATGACATAAAAATAAATAATAAATATAATATATAAATAAAAAATATATAATTTTTAAAACATAATTGTAAAATAAAATAATAAAAATATTGTTTTAAAAATATATAAAATGTATATATAAATAATTATAAACCTTACACCATCAGGGTAACATCCAAAAATGATGGATATGATATTACTTGTGTTTTTTTGTTGTTATTTTTTAAAATGTAATATTCTGTGGGTTTAGTTTGTTTGTTTTTGGTAATATTTAAAAAATATTTTTCTCAAATTATATCATGGTATGTAAATGGTACAGTATTGTAGTACAGTCTTTCACTATCACTATCATATTAAACACGACACAAGAAAGATGCTAAACATGGCGTTGTTCATTTGAAATGACTGCTTGCCATAACTCGATTCCATCCGCTGTGCTGCCCACCCACAATTCATTTCCTCTTTCTCTCTCTCTCTGTTGTCAGTCCCATGTCTCAGCTCTCCTCCCTTAAT
>NW_015604498.1:0-511 GCF_001515605.1 Sinocyclocheilus anshuiensis | reverse complement strand
ATGACAATAAAGCTCAACTTGAACTTGAACTTGAACTTGAACTATCTGGGGTTGTTAGCGCTGATATTGCGGTAATGCCCCCTGTAGACTTAGCCAAGTATGCACTACAAACATTTACTGTGATGCAGCAGAGACTGCTCTCAAATCAGAAGCCTTCGCATTTCTTTTTCTGAAGCTCAGTTTTCCTTCAGGCTGTTTTTCGTTTTTTGGAGCATTTAGGTCACCTTCTACTTCTCGTAGGGAATTTGTTTGTCATGTAGCAAGGTCTCAGAGGTTTGATGTTTTGATGATTTTTAGCTTTCTCTGGGCTGTTTTATGGGTCAAGATGATGTTGTCACACACATACTGAATATTTTCCAGTATCAATAGAAATGTGCACATTATGCTTCTTTAAGATCACTTGTGGAAATGTCAATGAACACAAAAGTAACATTAAAATACAGATTAATGACATAATAGTCCAGTAGTAGTAGTAGTAATAATAATAATAATCATAACAATAATAGTTTAA
>NW_015604497.1:0-511 GCF_001515605.1 Sinocyclocheilus anshuiensis | reverse complement strand
CTCTTTTCCTGCTCTTTCTTCCTTCACTGTCTCTCTCTGTGGTTTTTCTGTTCATTTGAGACAATGGGGTGAAGGTGGTTTAAATGCCACGTGGGGTGGCATGATGGTGGCATTGTGGAGATCGTTTTTTTTTTTTTCCTGATCAGTCAATCTGGGCATTTGGTCCGGAGGACGCTATAATAGCTTGTGGATTGGATGGAGTCATGGTCATGCTTTCCATGTATTAATGTGAAGAGAGTGTGAAGCACAGCAAACACTTTATTCAACAATTATTCATCACTGGCTTCAGGCTCATAGATTTGTAGAGGTTTCACTCAAGTCGTTCTTAGCTGATATCCATTAAAGAAATGTAGACGTGCATTATTTATATTTATTTATATTTTGACGGCACTGGGCCACTATTGCTGAGAGAATGGATGGATGCATTGACAGCTAGATGGATTGCATTTTCTGAGAAATCCATTCAGTTATTTGATCGAAGTACAACCCAACTTTGATTGAATATAAACAC
>NW_015604496.1:0-492 GCF_001515605.1 Sinocyclocheilus anshuiensis | reverse complement strand
AGAACAAATTTTTGTGTAAATAAATTGTGCAATTCCAGAGATCACATGACAGGAAACAGGAAGTGAAGTAACCTCTCTAAATGTATAAAAGGAGCAGCATGGCCTAACATTGGGGCCTGAGACTTTAAACACATCAGGTCAGTGATCCGCTGTGATCCGCAATCCGCACATCAGCTGTCCGGATTGATGAAAATATTGCGTTCACTCTTTGGATTATATCACACTGGATTGTATATTCGCAGATGGACACACCAAACCTCTTCTGGACTGTGTTATGCTATTGGACCAAAGGACTATATGTGTTTTAACAGCCTAAGAACTTTGTGTACATATTGTGATGATTTATTTAATAAATAAATGTTAATATTAATTAATAAATACTTATATGTACTATGTTACGATGTTTTTAAACACCCAATTAATTAATAATGTAATTTCTGTAGCCACTATTTTTGTGTGTGTGTGTGTGTGTGTGTGTGTGTGTGTGTGTGT
>NW_015604495.1:0-511 GCF_001515605.1 Sinocyclocheilus anshuiensis | reverse complement strand
TTCTTCAAAATATCTTCTTTTGTGTTCAACATAAGAAAGAAACTCCTACAGGTTTGGAATGACACGAGGGTGAGTAAAGGATGACAAAATGTTCATTTTTGGGTGAACTATTCCTTTAGTTTAAGTCAACATATATATGTAATTTAGAAACAAAATATTTGTATATAAATTACAAAAAAATGAAATTACCAGGCACATTTATTTTTTATACTTACAATATTTTGTATTGTCATTATATTCTAAATGTAATACAGTATAATATATAATAATATATTATTAATGCAATGTCTAAATTAAAACTAACTACATCAAAATATACTTTACTCTCATCTTGTATACAAAATACATTCAAGATACTACTAGTTTTCCCAAACACTTCCTTCATCTCCCACTGGCTGTATATAAATGAAATAGTTATATAATGAGCGTATAATTTAATTTAAAAAAATTATATCAAATATTTATATTATTTGAAAAAAAAAAAAAAACTATACTATATAATAATTATTAT
>NW_015604494.1:0-511 GCF_001515605.1 Sinocyclocheilus anshuiensis | reverse complement strand
TTTTGTAATTGAATTTATATTAAGCAAATCAATAATGTACAGAAATATCATTCTGAATGATTTTATTTATTTTTTTCAGCCTCAGGATTTCAAACACACTCAGTCGTTCATGCTGTGATGTGAAGACGACGGATGGATGGCAATTGTTGTGACACCGGAACTACCAAGAAGAAACTCGCTCCAGCTGGACGAACACAATAACATTTGCTCTCTCTATTGCAATAATAATCTTCCAAAGGCCTCTGATGAAGCGGATCATCAAAGGAGTGAACCAAATAAACTGGAGCGACTGAAGTGTTTGACTGGTGCCTTTAAACAAGCTGAGAGTCTGATTGATGACATTTGACACGTCGTGCCTTTCATTTCAACTCAATCATGTCTCTGTCTATCTACTGAGTGTGATGATGGGAATCATGGAATGGGGTGAATTATTGTATATTTGATCAATATTTGTGTTTTTTTTTTTTTTAAATAAAATATTTTGAGTTTTTGTCTGAATTGGAACATTTAT
>NW_015604493.1:0-511 GCF_001515605.1 Sinocyclocheilus anshuiensis | reverse complement strand
TAGTGTCCTGCACCCACTAGTAAAAAAATATAAAATTATATCTGGCGTCTGAATGATTTTTGGTTTGACTGTATATCAGTGTTTAACGTGGAGTTTTTGAGGAGTTGAATGCAGAATATTAAGGAGAGTTATGTTAAGGAGTTTGTAACCCGTGTTCAGGTTTCTGCTGAAGGATGGGCAGCTGTGGCTTTGCGCTCCGCAGGCCAAGCAGATCTGGAAGTGTCTGGCGGAGAACGCCGTGTTTCTGTGCGACCGCGAGGCCTGCTTTAAGTGGTACTCCAAGCTCATGGGTGACGAGCCGGATCTGGACCCCGACATCAACAAGGACTTTTTTGAGAACAACGTGCTGCAGCTGGACCCCACGCTGCTCACGGAGAACGGCATGAAGTGCTTCGAGCGCTTCTTCAAAGCTGTGAACTGCAGAGAGGGCAAGCTGGTGGCCAAACGCAGGGCGTACATGATGGACGACCTGGAGCTGATCGGGCTCGACTACCTCTGGAGGGTAACACCT
>NW_015604492.1:0-511 GCF_001515605.1 Sinocyclocheilus anshuiensis | reverse complement strand
TTGGTGCTCTGAATGCACTGGTCTTGAGCACACTGGGAGGAAGGACGAAGGACAGAGAGAAAAGGGAAAGCCGGGAGGAAGTCAGACCCAACAAAGAATAAAATGTTACAGAAAAAACACGTCACAGGGCTCCATACAGCTGATGACTGTTGTGCTTGTTTTTGCTACTTGTGATTACTACAGTTTTCACCTGGCAGTCGATAAGAGTATTATTGGTCACCAGTGTTTTAGATGCTGGCATGGTTTTGTTCCTGGTCATGTCAAGCAAACCTATCCATGTTGGCATCTGTGTTATTTAAAAACCTTCCAAGTGACAAATGAATTTGCGCAAAAATATCATATTTTTTGAATGTGCATCTATATACTAGTGGCAATTGGATTTTGAATTATTGTCACAAATGTTTAGGGTTTTATGTTGTTTTGGAGCCCTGGGTCAGAATAGACCAGTTTCTGGTGGTTAGAATGACAAAACAATTATTAGAAGGTTAAGATTATAAAGGTTAGAGAGTGT
>NW_015604491.1:0-511 GCF_001515605.1 Sinocyclocheilus anshuiensis | reverse complement strand
TTTGCAATACTTTCCTCTGCCACTAATGATTCACTTTGATGCTGATGCAGCCTGACTGATTCTAAGGCAGGGCGCACACACACACACACACACAGACACTCACTCGTCTCAGTGCTAAGAGAAAACAAAGGCAGGCGTTTTGGCTTTGATTTTATAGATCTATACTTACTACACAAGCTTATTTATATAAGCATGTTTTACAGTGTGCCCTGACACATTCAGTTATTGCATGCATAAATATGCAAACACAGCTCTATTTATTTCCAGTGGCAGTGTGAGCTGACTACATTCTGGTTTCTTTTTCTCTTTTGTTTTCACATATTTCTGCACTGATTTTTTGTAGTCTTATATTTCAGTGATTCCTAACCAGGGGCACACATAAGCATCATATATTAAGCTTTGTTAAATGTTATGTTATGACGTTATGACTTAAAATAACAATTCAGGGCTGCCAATAGATTAAAATGACTCTTTAAAGGGGTCATGTGATGTTGCTAAAAAGAACATTATT
>NW_015604490.1:0-510 GCF_001515605.1 Sinocyclocheilus anshuiensis | reverse complement strand
GGGTTAAACATTTAACCCAACCGCTGGGTCAGAACAGCCCAATTGTTTTGTATTTAACCCAGCATTTTTTAGAGTATGTAAAGTTCATTATCATTAAATTATTTAATTAAAATTTTGACAATCCTTTGCATAAGTTTTTTTTATGCAATAACTTTTGACATAACTGCTTTTGTTATTTTGATAAGTGCTGATACAAACATTTATATTATTTGATATATATATATACATACATACATCGAGAGAGAGAGAGAGATGCACTTTAAAAAATCCTCATTCTCATTTTGTTAAAGTCCTGTATGAAATGGAAAGTTTTTAATTAATATTTTTGAACCCAGCATCATCAAATTAGGTGATATTAGGCCTTTTTTTTTTCAAGATGCAGGGCTGCGTTATCAATAATATAGTATCAATAAGTTAAATTAAATTTGCATGTCTTGAGAAATGCAAAAGATGCCTGTTTTTGTTATGGAGCAGAAAGTTTGATTTGATTAGTTTCTGATTAAACTGATT
>NW_015604489.1:0-511 GCF_001515605.1 Sinocyclocheilus anshuiensis | reverse complement strand
CCCGGCTCTTATCTGCCACAGTCTAATGTCATTAACACGTCGAGCTAATTGAAGACTTGCTATCTTAATGGTTTCACACACACATAATGTGGATAGGGAGTGTCTATGCTTTGTTTTTCAATCTTGGGAGGTCTGTGAGAGGAAAAGTGTGAGATCCCGTGGTGTTGAGAGACATACCCACACACAGAGGTCTGCTGAACATGCTACCTGAGTGTAGAGTAAAAAGAATCAAATGGTACTAGAGAGAGATCAGTGAAGTGTGAAACTCCACAATGGGACAAATTACCTTGGGGATCAAGATTTTTGAGGAAAGGAGAGCCAGAGAACAACTGATCTGATGAAAACAGGGCAAAAAGAGAAATAAATGACTCTCCAGGTTACAAGGGAAACATTTTACAAACTAAACACAGTAATGACCGAAATAACGTGGTAGTGAGAAGTATGTGATCTCTATCAAATGATAGGTATCAACCCTCTACATTGCGAGTAAATCACTCGCAAATGCGACTAA
>NW_015604488.1:0-511 GCF_001515605.1 Sinocyclocheilus anshuiensis | reverse complement strand
ATCTCCCTCAGGTACATTCAGAATTAATGTTAATAGATCAGATTCACACAAGATGACATCAGTGTCAAATGAGATTTCATGCAAAGCTTTATTTTCTCAGGAAAGGAAAATAGTATGAATCATGAACTGACAGAATTCCAGCAAAGACGAAAATCACTGACATTCAGAAATATTATTTTTACATACAGGCGGTTAGTTGGATAATTGAATGCACTATTGTCATGTAATGTCATACATGTGATTTTTCATTATTTTGTAAGTGTTTCTAAGTGTTGTTGTTTTTTTTTGCATCATTATACCCTATATATTTGTAGATCCTGTAATTTGCCGCAATACTGAAGTATCAATAAGCAATAATAATTTTATTCACATTTGAACCTTCACCACTATATTTAAATGCTTCTGCTGATGTGCAAATATTCAATGAAGTCACTCAATTAATGTTTATTATCATTATATAATATCATTACATTTATTCATTTATGTTTACATGTATTCTTTGTAGATGATT
>NW_015604487.1:0-511 GCF_001515605.1 Sinocyclocheilus anshuiensis | reverse complement strand
AAGGAAAAATTTAAATCGCATCATATGACCCCTTTAAAATGTATATGTATAATCTAAAAAGTACTCAAGAAACATTTGTATTATAATCATTGTTGAAAATAATTGTCTGCTTAATATTTGTGGAAACTGTGATATTACATATATATTTGCATGTTAAATACATAGTATACATATTTTTCAGAATTCTTTGATTGATAAAAAGTAAACAAAAACAGAATTTATTATTTAAATCTTTACTTTTTATAAATTTAAAGCAAATTTTCAGCATTGCTGAAAAAGTATTAATTTCTTACAAAACAAACAAACAAACAAACAAAAAAATCTTACTGACCCCAAACGTTTGAATGTTAAAGTATGTAATTTTTGAGAGAGAGAAATTGTTAAATACTATACATCATATGACTTATTTAAAAAAATAAGTTTTTAAGAAGTAGAAGTAGAAGAACTTGTGCATGCACATTCCTGAAATGTAAAGGAACAGTTTGCCAAAAACTCAACCATATATCCTGGC
>NW_015604486.1:0-511 GCF_001515605.1 Sinocyclocheilus anshuiensis | reverse complement strand
TTTATGACACTTTGGGGACATGCACTTTTCTCTCCTTGCACTGCTGCAGACTGCTTACATTTTGCCAATCAGTCTGTTGCTATGGTAACACACCCCTCCCCTTCTCCAACCAAAACCCCAATCTCAATCCCCCCACCCTCCATTTGCCTCTTTCCCCACACAGCTATTCCTCCTCCTGCTCTGTCTCTCTCTTTCTCTTTCGCCCACACTCATTTCCCCTTTTTATATGACTTTATGCACAGTTTAGTAACATGGCCAAAAATGTTCAGAAGTAAGAAAGGGCAGCACAGATCATAAACATACACAAGCGCAAAAACTCCTGATCGGAGCTTGTCACCCACAAGTACAGGAAATATTAGTATTGGTAAGCAGGAGAAAGCAGCTTGTTTTCTGGAGGAAAAGAGACATTTTTGTTTCTCCCACTTCGTAAAAGCAATTCAAATTAATTGCTGAAAACATGTCACACATTATGGATGCTTGGTGACCCTGCTTTTGTACTTACTTCCCCCAT
>NW_015604485.1:0-511 GCF_001515605.1 Sinocyclocheilus anshuiensis | reverse complement strand
TTAATCATGACGATAAAATTCCCAGTGCCTTTCGCGTCGGCATATTGACACAAAGGTTTTCTTATTTAAAGCAAAGGAGGACCCTGCACATCGAAAAATTGCATCAAAAAGCAACGCCAAAGGGTCCTGACCAAGCGTCAATATGTGACAAGTTGGGAGTGTGAATGTGTTGTAAAAATGGCTTTTTAATTTTTGATTTCCCCCAAAAGACCAGGATTATTATAATAAACCGAAACTAAAACCGTAAAAAAATGATTCTTGAAATTATTCAGGATTCTTGAAAACGTTAACTGAAATAAAATAAAACATAAAAATATTTTATTTTTTTATTTTAGCTAGTTCCAAAAAAAACGTTTTTTTTTTCAATTTTCATTCAATTTAACTTGATTTACCTAAATAACTAAAACCATAACAAAATTAATAAAAACTATATAGCCATATAAAAAAAACAGTAACTAATTTAAATTACTAAATTTTTAACTAAAATGAAAATCTAATTCTATATATATAT
>NW_015604484.1:0-503 GCF_001515605.1 Sinocyclocheilus anshuiensis | reverse complement strand
CATCATAAACTAGCTTTTACTGTCAAAAACTTCTTTTTTTTTTTTGGTGAAATGTGTTTCAGTGGAATTCAATTCGTGATGTTCATCATTAATGTGCTATTATACGCTGTGGTATATTCATTGTTTTTGTGGATATTGGCAGTCCAGTGTCTTTCTCTGGAAGTGATTCGGCTGAGCAACCTTGTTTCTGTGGAAGTCTCAATAGATGCTGTTTTTGGATCTTCGGATCGAGATTTTCGGTAAACATCGTCCCAGTGCTCGGGAGAGAGAGCAAAGTAACTCCACCAGCTTTATCCATCTGCTTGACAGACTGCACTTTAAGATTAATGGAAGTGTCACTGCGCTCGCAGCCGTTTGAGTGCAGCTCAGGTCTGTGTTGAATCAGCTGCGGCTCTTAAGCGCGAAGCCTTGATGACTGCTCCAAATTGATCTTCTGGGAGGTATTTATAGACTCTTGTGGTCAGATCTATCTATCTATCTATCTATCTATCTATCTATCTATC
>NW_015604483.1:0-511 GCF_001515605.1 Sinocyclocheilus anshuiensis | reverse complement strand
GTCTCTGAGGTTCTGCTCTGTGTTTGTGTTCTGATATTCCATTACAGCTCTCCCGTTGGGTTCACTATAAAAATGAGTTGGAGGGGGATGTTTTAAAGATGATATGATGTGATACGTTGGAATGATGATTTATGTGCCGCTTTATAGTGTGTTTAAATTCATAAAAAAAGAAATTCAGTGGTTTAAGTAACTTAAACTTTTGTAATTAGAGAAGTCTAATCTCAGACCACAACAGATTTCACTGTTCATAAATATTATTATTATGAAAAAAAGAAGCAGCATGAACCTACAACATATTTAGACTCCACACCTAAATGGACCTTAAGTTGATAAAGAAAGTTTTTTTGTTTTGTTTTTTTAACATATGACTTCTGCATTTTGACTTAAGTTTAATTTAAGTATTTAGTCCACATATATTCACTTTGAGGCATATATATGCTAGTGCAGGGGTTTTTAAACATTTTTATGCCCTCAAATATGGCACCCTTGACTAAATATACTGTATATTTTT
>NW_015604482.1:0-511 GCF_001515605.1 Sinocyclocheilus anshuiensis | reverse complement strand
CCGCCATCGCCAGCTTGTCCAGGGCACAGAGGCGCTCCACCACGCCGGGGACGTGAGGGAAGTCATTGAAGGAGAGTCCCAAGCTGCAGAGCTGTGTGAGGCTGCCCAGCTCCTCCGGAAGAGAATCCAGACGATTCCCATCCAAACACAGAGTCTGTAAGCTGAGCAGATCACAGCCAAACAGACCCGCTTTAAAATATGGAAAATTATAAAGCGGTTACTATGATATTAAAGATGCTAGTTTTTACATTGTTGTCAATATTGTTTATATTTATAGGCATGGATATTTTTATTAAAATTAACAGATTTTAACTTCTTTTATAACATAAAAAAAAACATTACAATAGAATTTTTTGTTTTATCCTTGTCCCAGACCTTTTATGTGTACAAACTTGGCCATATAGCAAATCTACAATGTTACAGCTACAGTTATGCCGAATAACTATGTTTGTTATATGAACCATTTTTTATTAACGGCCAAATGTATAAATATTATTATTAATAAATGTAA
>NW_015604481.1:0-511 GCF_001515605.1 Sinocyclocheilus anshuiensis | reverse complement strand
CGGTCCGGAGGAGGGGAGGGGCGGGGAGAAACGCAGCCATACGGCGCGCCCCACCTCTGAACTCACTGCCAAAGACAGAGAAAGAGATTGGCAGATGTTTGGAACAGCATACTAGTCTGCTATTTATACTACTTCTGCAATATGTAATTTATTTTTAATATATCAAGAATTTTTTTTTTACATTTTTAATCAAAAATGTAATTACATTTTTTTATTTAATTTTAAAAATATTTACATTTTTACCATCTAATCTGAGCAGAATAAAAATGCAAAACAACCATGTTTATTTTTCAGATAATTGGAGACAAACACATTGAATTAAAAATTCATAATACATGTAATGAGGTCGAGTAATAATGTAGCATACAATTGTTTGAAATCACTGCATAATGCACATACAGTATAACATTATTTTTTTTTAAATAGTATACAGTATCTAGTGTATACTGCATAGTATGCAATATGCTTGTCTTACATTCTGAATATAGCAAATAAATAAAAAATAGTACAC
>NW_015604480.1:0-510 GCF_001515605.1 Sinocyclocheilus anshuiensis | reverse complement strand
AAATTAGGAGTTTATTGAGGCAAAAGTCGTAGTTAATAGTTAATAATGAAATTAAAGTGTGAACATTTTATTTATACCACTTTATATTAATAGTAATTAGACATCAATGTGATTATTATAAAGTCAGCTGGTTGTGTGCATGTGTAATAAATAATCACACCTAAGCAGTTTCTGCTTTTGTTTGGTGGTCAGAGACTTCAGGAACTCCACCTCAGGGTCGTCCTCTTCCTCACTGGCCACAAGCTCCTGAAGCACAAACACACACATTAACACTGTTGTGTAGAAGCACAGTTTGAAATCCAGCATGTCTCTGCTCTCTTGCAATTGTAGTTGTTGGTCTCATCAGTTCTAGTTTCTAGGGAATCGCTCGTGAGCCGTCTGTTCAATAACTGGACGTTTTTCTGCAATCCCACGCTGAGCTCCAGACATGGATATCATGGGTCATATTTGGGCAGGGGCCAGGAGATTACCTGTGCTGGATCACTCATGGTGCTGTCCCTCCCAAGGACA
>NW_015604479.1:0-510 GCF_001515605.1 Sinocyclocheilus anshuiensis | reverse complement strand
AGAGAAAGGACAAATTGAAATCGCATCATATGACCCCTTTAATACCGTGCCATCCCACTTCACATGTGCCAACCATTGGGCCCAACATAAACTTTAGTCATTAATTATCAACATTTATGAAAAATTTAGTTACATTCCATGGGTCTGTTTTTCCCTAAGAATTTGAGCTTTCCAAATTAATAAAAAAAAAATTAAAATAAAGTTTGTTGGTGAATAATAATAAACATTTAAAATGTTTACATGTATTCAATTAATAATGTATTACTACTATACTACTAACATAAATTTTAAATAAAATCAGCTTACCCTCTGAGGCGGATTTCTGGATCAGGATCAAGAAAGTGACACTGACATAGCTCTGTATTCGCATTATTGCCAGCGAGTTTTACTCTTCGAGTAAAAAATGTTAATCCTGTCGAAAGTAGGCTACTGTTCTCAAGTGTAGTGAAACACTTCTGCGTTCAGATCCGTATTGTAGCAGAGCTACATGAGACAGTGAGGCAGCGCGAG
>NW_015604478.1:0-510 GCF_001515605.1 Sinocyclocheilus anshuiensis | reverse complement strand
ATATATTGTGATATAAATTTTGGCCATATCGTCCAGCCCTACACTGTCATGAAAAAAAACTCCTACCTGATCAGATTTGGGCCACATTTTCCTGCAGTAGCAGCCTTAAAGACTCATATTATATTTGAAAAGAGCCGCTGCATGAGTCGTTTGTGTTTAGACCCAGATAATTGCTACTTGTGGCTATATTATGAACATGATATCTCTGTTTTGCTTGTATTTATCAAATGTGCACATAAAAGAAGAGACTACAGACTTTCAAAAGGTAAGAATAGGCTAGAAAATAGCTGGATTCTTAGTATATTAATCAAGGGTGGGTGTGATGTGTAGATTTGTAATCAAAGATTGATCAATGCACATTTCATTACATTTGTAATGACTGTAACTGAAAGGTTGGTTAATTGTATTGGTGAATGCAACAGAAACAAAAATGCACAAACCTCTCCAACAAACTCCAGTAGCTTGAGTTTGGACACCTCCTTCTCTGCCCGCAGACCCCAGCGAAACTCA
>NW_015604477.1:0-510 GCF_001515605.1 Sinocyclocheilus anshuiensis | reverse complement strand
GCTCTAGGAATGAGGGCGAGTCGGAGACAGAGTGTGTTTGATAGCGGTGTGTGTGTGACAGAGTAAGGTGTGTTTTATAGCTTTGATTGAAGTCTGGCTGCTGTCTGGGAGCGACACTACATTCCGCTGCTGTCACAGCCAATAAAACAATGTCACATGCTCTCTTTTGTCATGATAACCACTGGCCTGACACCTGAACAACTTGATTTGAAGAGACATAACAAAATGGTTTGCTAGACACGTTGTCTTTACACTTAAAAAGGGGAAAACGAAAGGAGAAAGAAAAACACTCATTCTTTTTGCATTTGATTTTTAGAGTTTCAGCCACACTCTCCCCTGATAATGTTTGATTTGTTGTCCATGAGGGAAACGGGTCATTCTAATTATCCTGACAAACAGAACTAAGCTTTTTCTCTTGCTCTCAGGGTATGTTCCAGTTTCCCAATAACGGCCAGATACATGGACTTCACAGGGTTTTCAAACATCTTGAAATTCCATGTTATAGGCTGC
>NW_015604476.1:0-510 GCF_001515605.1 Sinocyclocheilus anshuiensis | reverse complement strand
GACCCAAAGTTGGGTTGAAACAACCCAGCATTTTTTAGAGTGCCTGCAATTACTATATATTTAGGATACATAAAATGCTAGTTATTAAATTAGCCTTAATTAGCCTAGCAAAAAATGACCTTTTTGTGCCATAGAGTTTAAAAGTTGTGTTTTGAGAGTGTTTATTTCATGAAAGTCCACGGGTTCAAAAGTGCCCCTAGTTAAAGAAATAGTCTCTGCTTCTGTTGTGGTAGCATCATACGTCATTGCACAGAAACGGTACATACATTTCGTGTTTTGTAAACAGTCAAAAATATTACAAATACAGGTCAAGGCTGGCAGTCGAACAACAGTGTATGAGTATGGGGGGGGTGTGTGTGTGTGCACAAGATTCCCAGGATGTCAAGGCAGTGCAGACAAGGGACCTATCATGTGTGGGGTGATCTCTCGGGCACGTCACAGCAGCTCAAGTGTGTTTCTCAAACAAACTGGCTACACATCAAAGAAGGGCAACACCCTAGCCTGTCAGGG
>NW_015604475.1:0-510 GCF_001515605.1 Sinocyclocheilus anshuiensis | reverse complement strand
TTATTACAGAAGATTCATCAAAGGGTTCTCCCAGATAGCTGGGCCATTGCATGATGTAGTGAATTTGTGCCTCAGAGAGACAAGTCCCGTCAATGCAGCTCAGGTGTTTAAGAGCTCTTGGTCTTCCCAGTGTCAGACAGCATTTGAACGTCTCAAAGACAAACTTACCAGTGCCCCAACACTGGGGTATGCTGATTTCACACTTCCATTTGAGATTGAAACTGATGCGAGCAACCTGGGGTTGGGAGCTGTCTTGTACCAGCATCAAAAGGGTAAGAAGACTGTGATCGCATATGCCAGTAGGACGTTGAGAGGGGCTGAGAATAAAAAAAATTACAATCAAAATATAACATATAACACATATAAACTGCAGAGTGAAAACTTAAGACATAAAGCACGTTACTTGTATCAGGTTATTCATTTATATATTTTCAGACATTAGTAAAAACTACATTTAGTAAAAGCTGAAATTTAAATGTTGATTTGAAGTGTCAGTTATTATTATTGTAG
>NW_015604474.1:0-510 GCF_001515605.1 Sinocyclocheilus anshuiensis | reverse complement strand
GGATCAAAACCTTTCATCAAAGTTGTCCTAAAACCAAAACAATGCGTTCTTGTCTTAGGACAACTTTGATGAACTTTTTTGTTCCACTTCAAATCTTGACTACTGTAGATGCTTGATTGGTATGATTGTGATTCCAATATTATTACTATGGCATGTCATTTGCCAATTTAGCAGACATCAACAAATATTCCATGTCACAAATATTTACAGAATATACATGTGTCTGTCAGATTTTTTACAATTAAATGTTTAATTTTACATGTGATGGCTCACACAATGAAAGAATATTAGAAGTTGTGAATATTATGACAATTTCACTCAGAATCTCCTTGAGCATTTAGTTATTGTGCAAATTGTCCTCACTATTTTGCACACAGGTGCCACAGCACGTGCAATCTGCTAAATTGAAAAGAAATTCAACCCTGGTGTGTGAACTAGGATTTACTAATTGCCCAGAGGTCTTGAACTTAAAGGGGTCATATGATGCGATTTCAATTTCTCCTTTCTCTT
>NW_015604473.1:0-510 GCF_001515605.1 Sinocyclocheilus anshuiensis | reverse complement strand
GCTTTATGTTGCATCAGATTTCTCTTTGAGTGCAGTTTGCAGCATTGAGCATTATAACCAATCACACACATTTCTGTTGAGCTTATGAATGCTGAGTCCAATCAGATGCGTTTTGATTCATCACCACAGAGAACTCCGGAGTTGTTCAGCACACACGCTCGTTGACTGAATTCTGAATCTGCTTTTGCAGAAAAGAGATTGATTGTGTAGTGTGGATAGCTTCAGTGATTATAACGGGAGTTTTTTATTAAAGCACATAACTCACATTAGACTTCAGTGTTCTTTGCTCGCTTTCTTTACATAATCTACTCCCAGTTTGAATAACCGTTTTGTTTTTCATGCTACAGAAATGACCAATGTGAAGTCTCAATCATCTAATCTGTAAAAAGCAACTCATAAACGGTTCATGCTTTTCCCCTTCCTATTAGGCCTATTCAACATTACTGATCATTATTACATATCAAGAGAAATAATAAGCAATAATGATTCCTCTTCAGGAACTCGAGCTGC
>NW_015604472.1:0-510 GCF_001515605.1 Sinocyclocheilus anshuiensis | reverse complement strand
TCTTGGCTCTTCTTTTCTTTACATTTTTTTTTTTCTTTGAGCGCCTCAGGGGTTTTTCTTCAGGCTTTTCATGATGTTTCTCCTCCACTTCACTCAGTTTTTCACTCTCCTCGCTCTCTTCCATCAGCTCTGAAATGAAAGAAAAAAAATGTTGAGAATGGACATAAGAGTGTTGATGTAAACGTCCCTGAAACTTTCCATAAATGGCATACATTGATCTTCTAGTTATTTTTAAAACATTAAAATCCCATGTTTCTGTAGTGAGAACTATTAAATACATTTGATCAATGACACAATTAGCTAATGTAATATTAATATAAAAAAATATACAATAGTGCCATAATGTTGATATATATAATCCATAATGCGCAAAATGACCAAAATGAGTATGATGAGAAAAAATAAAACACAGTAGAATCTATGGTACACTGTTAAGAAGTGCTAACCCGCAAATGTTATCTTAGCGAGCTATTTCTACCTGATCTAACCCTTAAATTTCATTTTATCACT
>NW_015604471.1:0-510 GCF_001515605.1 Sinocyclocheilus anshuiensis | reverse complement strand
TATGTGGCTTACTGTTACCACTTTCATCCCTCAGTTGTGTAAAAAAATGAATTAGGCCTTGCAGAAATGCAGGTCACTGAGTTTAAGAAAAGGTTTCTTTATCTGTGAAATAGTTCACATTGTTTTGTTGAGCCAGGATGATTGTTCTTGTTCGTTCTGCATTGCTGCTGGTCATGACATGAAGTGTTTAGACCACACCTTCAGTACTCAAATATGCAAATATTCACAGTAGAGAGCACTTCTGCCTATTTCAGTGAACTACTCCAAAACTGCAAAAATATTACATGTGTTATAGTTTTTATTATATTTTAAATTTATAAAATATAATATGTATTTACTGTAAAGTCATTTCTCTTTCATTTTTACAAGCTACGGGTTTTAAATTATTGTATAAAGTAATTGGCAACATGTGATAGATGCTATGCACAGAGAATGAAATGATACTTTCTTCCTATAAGGATCAACATTGCAGTACACTGTAATGAAAGCATATTCAGTCATTGAGTAGAT
>NW_015604470.1:0-510 GCF_001515605.1 Sinocyclocheilus anshuiensis | reverse complement strand
AATATATATATATATATAAATATATATTATTTTGTGTGTGTATAGTTCTGTGTTAGCCACTCTATCTGTTGTTGCTGGGCTACCTCATTTACCCAGCATACCCACTAAGCACGCTTCACTCCACCCCTCAAATTCCTATCAATAAAGAATGCTACAGCTCATAATGCAGTGCCTTTGAAAAAAGGCAGGGGTTTAAAATGTTCCTTTACCTATCTCTCCCTTCCCCCTCCGTTCCATCCAGCAGAGGGGCCGTTAAGGGGTCTGGGCAGCATGGTTGTGCTGGATTTGTCTGGCCATGCCCAGTTCAGATGCATTAATCCAAACTCTCATTCTCTGCAATTTTCACACTTCCTTCCTGTGCTGCACCCCGCACCATATGTTCCCAATTGCTAACGGAGGAAGGTGCTTCTTCCTCCAACCTTGAGCCTCATCCGAGGAACTAAGGCACACAAGCCAAATAGATGAGAAATTTATCTTCCTCATAAAAAAGGGCCAGACTGCTGTGGGGCT
>NW_015604469.1:0-510 GCF_001515605.1 Sinocyclocheilus anshuiensis | reverse complement strand
TCATTCTGATGGCACCCATTCACTGCTGAGGATCCATTGGTGAGCTACATTTCTACAAATCTGATCACTTGTTTCTCCATAACGAGTGAAAAATCTGCCAGTGCATTAAAGGTACAGTGTGACTGTGTTAAGCATGTTTAGTTTATTTACTGTCTTTCCAATAAAAATATCAATTTAAAAACACATTAGGTGCTGTAACCTGTTACTGTGGGTGCCAAAATAAACACTTTCTACCTTAGCATGCGGTATGTAACAGGCCTAAGAAATTTCTGATTCTAATTCATTAGTATTCTCATCAAACCATATCCCAAAAGTGTCTCACCAAAGTGTCTCCTATGCATAAACACAACCCATGTGGTTTGTGTCCACATGACGCTCATGAGAGCTGACAACAGGAAGGAAGTGCCATGCTGGCTACAGAAAACTGTCCTGCTGAAATGAGGGTCTGATCGATTGTGTCTTGAGAGAGCTATCAATCAGCCTGACTGCTAAATTATGGTTTTATTAGCG
>NW_015604468.1:0-508 GCF_001515605.1 Sinocyclocheilus anshuiensis | reverse complement strand
TCTCTCTGTCCTCAGATCACGATTAAAGCGGATAGAGCCTTGCAGTACAGTCTTTAACTGTTTTTAAATCATCTCTTAAAACCTATTTCTTTTCTTTGGCTTTTAATTCACTGTGAGTTTATGGTATGAATCTGTGGATTGCCCATATGTCTTTGTTTGTTCAGCACTTTGTTCAGCCGTGCTTCCTGTTTTTAAATGTGCTATATAAATAAACAAACTTGAAACTTGAAACTGAGGCCTAATTAGTTCGAATGAAATGCTTTAGATTTGACAAATTAAAACAAATATATATTTTCTGTTTTTGTATATTTAAAAATTCATAAAAGAGGCCCTCTTAATTTTATTTGTTGTTTTATGCAACGAAAGATGTAGATTGTTAATGTTACCAGACTTAAAGTTGCTACCGTCAATGCATGCTTTATATTTGCTTCACTTTATGTGCAGTTTTGATTTATTTTTATTTTATATCTATATATATCTATATATATATATATATATATATATATAT
>NW_015604467.1:0-510 GCF_001515605.1 Sinocyclocheilus anshuiensis | reverse complement strand
CTGCCCCATAATGTGTTGACACCCTGCATGCACAGATCTAGGGCAAACTCACTGATGAAGGTGGTCTTTCCACTGCCTGTTGGACCTGTATTTACAAACACATGCCATGAGAAGAAATACAAATATTCTATTCTATTCTATTCTATTTAATATTTATGCACATTATATAATAATATTTTTATTATTACTATTTTAATATTATTTTTATTATTATTTAAGATTTATATTTTTATTTAACATATCACAGAATACAATTAATAAAAACAATGCTATACGGTATATATATATTTTTTTTTTGTACAGTAAAGTACAGAAAACTTTCGAATAACGCAAAGTTCTTCTCTATATAGCTGTGTTGGCTATACCTGTAAAAACTGTCAGCTCCCCCTTGCGATGACCTTTAAGGATACGATTAAGCTCAGGGAATCGAGACCACTGTATTCCAGCCACCTGCTCCACATTAGCCAGTTCCCCATACACATCCTCCCTGAGCTGCTTGAAGGACACAAT
>NW_015604465.1:0-510 GCF_001515605.1 Sinocyclocheilus anshuiensis | reverse complement strand
CATCCTTGTCTAGTCCCCCGGTGCAGTGTGAAGCTACGTGATATTAGTCTATTAGTGATGACAGTGGCTGAAGGTGATGTATATAGAATTTTAATCCAATTAATGAATGACTCCCCAAAACTAAACCTCTCTAATGTGGAAAACAGGAATTTCCAGTTGACCCTATCAAATGCTTTTTCTGCGTCTAGGGTGGCTATGATGGTTTTTGATAAAGTGGACCAAAAGTGTTTGTTAAACTCAGCGGGGAATCCATCAGGGCCTGGTGCTTTATTATTAGGCATGAGTTGCAGTGTTGTAAGAAGTTCAGGTTGTGTGATGGGTGATTCTAGGCTGGTTCTTTGGTGTTCATTCAGCTTTGGCAGATTTATACTGTTCAGAAATGAGTTTATGTCATTTTGATTTGGGTCTTTTTCTGATGAGTATACTTTGATATAGAAATGTTGAAAATTTTTGTTAATTTCTTCAAGTGAGTTGGTGGATTTTCCTGCTGGGTCTGTAATAACTGAAATT
>NW_015604464.1:0-510 GCF_001515605.1 Sinocyclocheilus anshuiensis | reverse complement strand
GGGCGAAGTGACTCAAAAGAAGAGAAGACGTTGAAATCTGAGGATCTGACAAAGTAAAACATCCCTGATTTGTCATTATGAAATGACTGAGGTTTGATTAGTGATGACACTTTTTCGGCTGAATCTCACGAAAATGCTTTAAAATCAATGAAAAAAAAAAAATCAAAGAAATTATATTTTGCATAATGAAAAAAGCAGCATATTTTTAGGACGATTATCACTTTTTAAATTGGACATTTGCTTAATTTTCATAAACACTTTAACCCCCAAATTTCTCATTACCATAGTGCATTCATGTTTTCTTTTGAATTGACTGCAAGTCATTATTCTGATTTCATTCATAGTGATTTACTGCATAACAGAAAAAACATAGATGAGGATAAAATTATTTTAATCATAATTATAATAAAAATAATAAAATATACACTACCGGTCAAAAGTTTGGGATCAGTAAGACTTTTAAGTAAGACTCTTATGCTCATCAAGGATGCATTTATTTGATCAAAAATA
>NW_015604463.1:0-510 GCF_001515605.1 Sinocyclocheilus anshuiensis | reverse complement strand
ATATTTTTCACATGTAAATGTTAGAAAGTCATGCAAATATATCCACTTTACTGTCAGGAGTGGACGAGGCTTCGCGAGTGAACGAGCTAGGTTCACTCACTAGCTAATTAGATATATTGGAGACCTGTATTATTTGACACACTTTTTACATAAAATATTTATCAGGGTAGATATCTTTTAAAAGTATTGTTTGTCTACATGTAGTTTATAATTATAATCATAATTATAAATATACTCTGCTAGTTTTGACTAAAAACAACTATTGAAGAGTTCCACTGTTGCCCAGGAAAAGATACACATCATAACTCATAACACACACTGACTTTTCGGAGGGCATTAATCACTAATGGTAAAGATACTGCTAGAGAAATCACTTCTCCTGATATGCCAGTAAGGGACAAGGTCTTAATTTCTGTGAAATAATATGGAAAGAATGAAACGGGAGAGAGAGAATGCCTTCAAATGATAAAACATACATAGATATGTTCTCTAATGGCTCTGTCAAAAATA
>NW_015604462.1:0-510 GCF_001515605.1 Sinocyclocheilus anshuiensis | reverse complement strand
AGACGGCACCCCAGGGTGCTGCGGCACCCCGGTTGGGAAACACTGATATAGAGGATGATAGCGCACCTAGATCTGTGTTCAATTGTGAATCATATTTCAGTTACAGACATTCATGTCTCTTTATATTCTGTTCACTCAAAAGTTAGAAAGAAGGAATGCACCGATATTAAATGTCTGGTTGGTACAGATATGCCGATAACTATTTTCATGTTGTGGCCTATAACTGATAAATGGCTTATATGAAAATTCTGTAATCATTTTTCTCAACAATTAAAAGAAGAAAAAAAAATCAAAAGTAATCTTAAGTGCTCTAATAATAATATTCACTTATTCATATTCACTCTTAATGTAATAGTACTTTTAATTGTAAAATTACTATAATGTACAGTGTGGAATATGATACTAATCTTTCCTTTAGATATTTTACCAATGTTTATTGTTATTAAATTTTTCAGGTAAATTAAAGTATTGTTGTTATACACACACATATGTAAAACATTTGAAATAAGT
>NW_015604461.1:0-508 GCF_001515605.1 Sinocyclocheilus anshuiensis | reverse complement strand
GAGAGAGGTTATGACGAATTGAGTTTTGCCAAGCCCTCTGGTTGGATCTGTAATAAGGGAATCTCTTCATGATGAACTCGTAGATTCCTGATAGGGTAACTTTGTTCTCTGCGCTCTGCTGTATAGCCATCGCTATTAGTGCAATGTAACTAATAGAGAGAGACAGAAACGGATGTCAGAGAAAGAGTAAGAAAAGATTTGTCCCTTCAAAGAAGTTTGTATCCCCTAATTTAGGAGATAAAAGCTTATTTGTAATAATTCATACACATGCACAAAAAAACGAATAGAATATATTACAAATATATGCTTTAAATGTTGTGAAACTCTTTATTAATCTTGATAATATTGTACAAGCTTCTATATTACAAGTGCGCTCTGATCAAGACAAAGCAGACAACTTTTCATAATTGCTCAAATTACTGTAATTATAATTATTATTACATTATACATATTGCTGTAATTTTTATATATATATATATATATATATATATGTTATAACTACAATTAT
>NW_015604460.1:0-510 GCF_001515605.1 Sinocyclocheilus anshuiensis | reverse complement strand
ACCACTATGCGCGCGCAGCTGCAAGTGACGTAACTGTGACGTCTAGTCTAAATTGGTCTATAGCAAAATATTTCTGCAACACCAACCACTGAAAAAGTGGGAGGCTTACTTTTTCATAAATATGTCAAAGACTAAATGTCTTTTCAGCCAACCGATGCGAGTTCATCCTGAGGTAGGGAGAGTTTCCACAGCAGAATTCAGAGGAAATTAAAATCATCCCACAGAGGGGGCCGACTGAACCCTAGGGGAGGAACTGCACTGACTAGGAGGCAAATCCCTCATGGATGACTAGGGTCAGGCACTCAATTGGGGCTCTGACTGGAAAGTCTGGGGTCTTGTACCTGTTCACATGACAGAATTGGACTCGTCTGAAAAGGTTCTCATGAGCAGGGGTCTGGCTGAAGACTGAGAGGATTGGTTGCCCCCAACATTTGACTGACTCTGCTTTTTCTGAAAGGGTGGGAGGGGGGTAAAAGACACTTAGGACAGGATGGATCACACACACACACA
>NW_015604459.1:0-509 GCF_001515605.1 Sinocyclocheilus anshuiensis | reverse complement strand
GCATATATATACTGTATACTATATATATATATATATATATATATAATTATAATAAACACTTTGAAACAAAATCACTGTACCAAGGAATTTATGACTTTTCCGGTCATTCGTAATTGCTGGGTTTTTTTCTTTTTAGATTGCATTTTCTGAGAATTGAGAGCCATTTCTCACTGATTAAAATTGTACAGCTGCACCTGGACATAATGAGAAAATTTTATTCACTATAGTAATTTCCATGACTTCTGAAAATCTATCAATTTCTATGAACTCACCATTTTAAAATTCCAAAATTTGTGTTTACACAATTCAGGTATATTTAAGGTTTTACTAACATTCTTCTAGAAGAAAATAGCAGGACTAAATGTGCATGTCTTTTCATTTATCTGAAAAAAAGTTCCTTTTAATCAGACATATGCTGAAATTTAAGCTGAAATGTAAGCTTTGCCACCACAGTAATAACTTATATTTTAAAATATATTAAAATAGAAAACAATTATTTTAAATTGTAA
>NW_015604458.1:0-494 GCF_001515605.1 Sinocyclocheilus anshuiensis | reverse complement strand
TGTAGATTGATGTGGAAAAAAAGTAATTTAAAGCAGTTTAACATATGGCAGCAACATAACAAAACATGAAAACATTCGCAAGGCACTGTATGAGATGAGAAGAGAGAGAGGGAGATAGGGAAAAGAGCTTCCGAGTACTACACAAGGAGAGTGACCTCATTAAGCAGTTCCTCCTCTCCACTCACATCCTGTTTGTGCAGCGCTTTTCCTCCACACTGCACACTGAGTCGCAAATCAACGGCAGGAGAGGTCGACGGCTTCATTAGGCTGCAGACATGCAGCATGAAGGCAAACTTTCAACCCACAGAATAATATACAGCATGTGATCTTTGACCTTTAACCTTAACTACCCTCCACAACAACCCCTAAACACACACACTCGCATGAACTCTCATCCACTGTCCTGAAATGAACGTTTTCTAGGCTATTTACTAGACATCTTAAGCATGTAAATTAGTGTGTGTGTGTGTGTGTGTGTGTGTGTGTGTGTGTGT
>NW_015604457.1:0-510 GCF_001515605.1 Sinocyclocheilus anshuiensis | reverse complement strand
AGTTTTTGCATATTATTGTTGTTGTTAATGACTATTAGTCAAATTATGAATGAATAATTATTATTTGTAACAAGTGTATACTATTTATTTAAATTTATTCATATGTATTTATTAGTATTAATAGAAATATTTTTACATTATATTATCGTTATCACATCATTAAATAATAACATTAATTTGTATATGAATAAAATAACTATTAATAATAATAAATAATAATATTAAAATTAAATATGGAATAAAATATTGTAGTTTTTGCACATTAATATAAATGCTATTATTATGAATATTAATGACAATTATTATTAACAATAATAATAATATAAATATATACTATTTATATTTATTCTTATGTATGTATTATTATTTATATAAATAATACTGTTTAAAATATTTTTACACTATATTATCATTATTATCATCACTATTATAAAACCTACAAAACCACCACTGGCTCTGAACACCTTTACCTAAATTAATTACTTCAGAGTTATGTGCCTCTAGAAGCTT
>NW_015604456.1:0-509 GCF_001515605.1 Sinocyclocheilus anshuiensis | reverse complement strand
ATGTGTTTCTGTTCATCTGGATTTGAAATGTAATATATCTTTATTCTTTTTCACGATGCACAGCACAGCTGAACTTCTATGGAAAGAAAGTCTTGATGATCAATTACGCCAAAACTGATTCCAAAAATATAAAGTTGTTCCAGAGCGCTAACCTCTGTTTTCCCCCGACTAGTGAAGGTGAATGGTCCGTGGAAATATTCAATCTCTTTTTAACGTTAGCAGGGCAGAGGATCTTCCGCTCGCGTCGCTTTCGAGGTGGTGAGAAAATTCTCATCTGGCTGTTTGCTTTGTTTTTTGTCACATAGTTGCTCACACACACACACACACACAAGCAAGCTCACTCACACACGCACACACACACGCACACAAGCACACTCACACGCACACACACACACACACACAAGCAAGCTCACTCACACACACACACACACACACAAGCACACACACACGCACACAAGCACACTCACTCACACGCACACACACGCACACACACACACACACACACACAC
>NW_015604455.1:0-510 GCF_001515605.1 Sinocyclocheilus anshuiensis | reverse complement strand
GGTCTCTCCTAACATTCTCCATTATGTCTACAGTCCTCGCTGTCATATTTGATTTGCTGCGCGATGAAACGGGAGGGAGTGCGTCAGAGAGACTGTCAGTCACCGCAGGAGAGAACGGGAATGCTAGAGAGAGAGAGAGAGATACGGGCAGAGAAAGAGAGAGCTTGAAAGGAACGGCAAGAGATCTGCACAGAGGGAGTCTGCATACGCTTTCGTCTTTGAAATAACTTTCAAATGGCTGGCCGTGGCAGTCGCCGGCATTGTGTTACCCACCTTGGCATCTGCATCCTATTAATAAGAGCAAAAGAATTGTAATTACACTCTATTACTTCAGAAAAGCGGCGCAAGTAATTGATAGACTGGAACTCGGCCAAATGGCTGCTGTACCAATTAGAGGATCATCTTTTCCTGCTTTGTGCGAATATTTGAGGGCAAACATCTCACGCCATTTGCATGAGGTGTCAATTTGCTGCCAATGATTACAGAGTAGGGAAAGTCTTTGCCCACATA
>NW_015604454.1:0-510 GCF_001515605.1 Sinocyclocheilus anshuiensis | reverse complement strand
CTCAGCTGAAGCCACTCTTCCCGCTTCGGACTGCCCAGCAAACCTGCAAAACAACAGCAATCCAGCTGATCATCACACTGAAGATTCATGCATGAAACCAATTAATGAATGTGGCTTCTGAGAATCCAAAAATGACAGTAAGAAATGTCACCAACTGGCCATGACTTATAGTGATTTTACAGGGTTGTTTGGCATGGAGCGAACTAAGTGGAGTGCGTAAAAACATCTTAAAACCAGTGTAACACATGCTGCTTTTATAACCACAACAATAAAATGTACAATTAATTATTTGTTTTTTTTCTAAATAATTTAATATTAAATCATATTTCATAAGAATTTCTTGAACTACAGGCACTTTTATGTTCCAGTGTTTGTTTGTTTGTTCTAATTAAAACAAGAAGAAAGTAAAAAAAAAAATTCAAATATGATATACAACAAATAATTTGGGTTATTCTGACTATTTTAATATTAAATCATATTTAATAATAATTTCTTGAACTACAGGCACTT
>NW_015604453.1:0-510 GCF_001515605.1 Sinocyclocheilus anshuiensis | reverse complement strand
TCAAAATGAAAAGCAATCTGAGAAGAACCAAACAGGAAGTGGACGAGCAGGAGCGTGCCACCTAGAACAGTTTCCATGGCACATTTGTTGGGAAATGGACTGGGGTTTGTGGGGATTTCCTGATGTTTTCCCCCATGTGTCCCTATGAAACAAGTGACTGTAGACGAACGGTTCCTGTTGCCTGCTCGCAGACACAACCAGTATTCACGCAGCCTCTTTTCCTGAACAACGTTCACAAATAAAGAGGATTGAAGAATAAACGACACACATTCACACAAACTCTTGCACATGGGCGCAGCCTCTTTGCCACTGGTTGACTGGCTTCAAAGAACATGCATGGCGGAACAAACAGAGACCACATGATTACTTTGTTGGGTATTTTTTGATGTTTTGGAAAGGGGGCACATATTATTTTACTATTTTACTTTAAAGACCTGAAATGGGACACTGGATGGACTCTTTTAAGCCAAAACAATCCTCTTTTATTTATGTTCAGTGTAAGCTTTTGTT
>NW_015604452.1:0-510 GCF_001515605.1 Sinocyclocheilus anshuiensis | reverse complement strand
TGAATAAATGATTAGTATTAAAATAAATACAGTAAAATAATAGTAGTATACTATTGGTTATATGAAAACATGAATAATTATATAATAATGGTTATATTGAACATGAATGCTTTCTATTAAACGGCTTTTGAAATGTAAAGAAGAATCATTTAAATTGAACTCAAACTGAGTAATATTTAAGTACTGAATGAAAATTGAAATGAAAACCATAGAAACGGTAAAATATTAGTCCTATGAAGTAGAACACAGCACTCATGAAGCCATTTGTAATTTTCAGTTGTTTTTATTAAATTCTTTAAGCACTTTTTAAGATAAGTAAATACCGATCCAAAATAATTAAGTAGAAAGAAAAATAGAATTCTGACAAAATATAGACACTACAATCTCACACTGAAAAGTAAACAAATCAAAATATACTGTATATACATGAGTTAAATATTACTAAGGGGCAAAAGAAAATAATTTATTTCTTTTTTTCTGCCACCCATCTCTGTCTTTCCATCTTTGCAG
>NW_015604451.1:0-510 GCF_001515605.1 Sinocyclocheilus anshuiensis | reverse complement strand
ACAATAATCGTACCAACAAAATCTATAATCGTTGCATCCCTAATGTCAAACTGTGTGTTAGGATCGCTGTGATGTGTTTGATTCGTCTCTCAGCCTCTATGTCAGGAGATACAGGAGTCCTCCATGTGCTGGAGACAGAATCAGATCTGGACTGGATTCTCAGCTCAGGACCACATCCTCCGTACATAGTGATCATGGAGACGGCCTTCTTCAACAGGTGCTGTAACACCTGTGTATGTGTGTGTCTTTCTCTGTGTGTCTGATCTGATGTGTTTCTCCTGCAGGTCGGTCATGATGAGGATGAAGAGCTCGTCCAGAGTGGCTGGAGTCGCTGTGATCGTCTCAAAAACAGGCCTTGCTGATAATTTCTCACCTCACACGACCTGCCCCAACCAGAACACAGGTGTGTGTGAGTGAGAGAGTGAGAGTGTGAGTGTGAGAGAGAGTGTGAGTGAGTGTGAGTGAGAGTGTGTGTGAGAGAGAGTGTGAGTGTGAGTGTGAGTGTGTGTG
>NW_015604450.1:0-510 GCF_001515605.1 Sinocyclocheilus anshuiensis | reverse complement strand
AGTGTCAAAGCTCAACTCAAAATGGAAGCTAAGGAATACAGAAGGGTCTTAAGCAACGACTTAAAAATTTCAGAAGTCCGAGCTGTTCTTATGTGAACAGGTAGACTATTCCAGAGAGTAGGAGCAGTCACTGATAAAGCTGGATCACCCTTATTTTTTACCTGGATCTCAGAACGTCGAGGAGCATCTGATTGGACGACCTCAGTGCTTTGACAGGAGTGTGGACATGTAAAAGCTCTGATAAATAAGGCGGCGCCAACCCATTTCAAATCTTAAAAAACAAGCAATAAAATCTTAAAATCAATTCTGAAACGGGCAGGAAGCCAGTGGAGCGAGGCTAACACTGGGGTAATGTGCTCACACTTTTTAGTCCCAGTTAGAAGACGAGCTGCTGCATTCTGGACTAACTGTAAGTGATGAAGAGATGACTGATCCAATCCAACGTATAAAGAGTTACAGTAGTCTAGTTGAGATGTAATAAAAGCATGAATTACTCTTTCAAACTCCTTT
>NW_015604449.1:0-510 GCF_001515605.1 Sinocyclocheilus anshuiensis | reverse complement strand
CTGTTGTTGTGGTCTTACCAGGCTCATGTGTTGTATTTGGAGAGACAGGTTGAATATCTGGAGGAGAAAATTTTAATTTGATATTTTATCTTAGTTTCTATTAATCTAGGATAATGTATAGTCAGTCAGTCATTAATAACAAAATAAACTGTGACAAGGTGACACGGAACTGACTGTAGATTATCTATTCTTTATATAATTTTAAAAAGTACTTAAGGCAGTCACACTATTAATTGTAATAATTTATCAGATATAAATGGAAGCTCATTTCTGCAACATTAAAAAAAAATCATGCTTTGGTAAATCATAATTATGACATTACAGGTCAAAATAATGGAATATGAAGTAATAATTATGAGATAAGAAGTTGAAATTATGAGATATGTATACAGTTTTTGAAGTAGATTTTTTATAGACTTTTCATGTCATAAATATGATTTACCAAATAATTTTTCTCTTCTGTAACAAAAATGGGCTTGATTAAGATAAGAGACATACCATTATTAAGAA
>NW_015604448.1:0-498 GCF_001515605.1 Sinocyclocheilus anshuiensis | reverse complement strand
GTGTGTGTGTGTGTGTGTGTGTGTGTGTGTGTGTATCTGTGTGTTACCTGAGGACTCTGCACTAGTAGTTCGACTCTGTCTCCTGCTCTACGGATCGCCTCAACGGCTTCTTCATGAGTAAAATCACTCACATCTACACCTTGAACCTGCCAACACACATTAAAAATGTAACGTTTGAAGTTCTTTCTCAGAGTCGCTCATTTCTTTCAACACACTTCTGCTTTCAAGTTAACCAGTTTGCCCCAGATTTTCTTGTTATCTAGTATATTTAGGTCAGAGGAGTGATGCATTAGCTTATTATGACCAGCAGATGGAGATCATCAATGCTCATCAACACTAACTAGACTCGGCCTCAGGCCTTCTGATGTATATTTTACACAAAAATAGCAAGAGCCCATTAAAATCAACCATTCCAATCTGATTATATGTATTTTTTTCTCTCTTTCAGGTTGTTTCAAACCTGTATAACTTTCTCCTGTGGAGCACAAAAGGTGATTT
>NW_015604447.1:0-510 GCF_001515605.1 Sinocyclocheilus anshuiensis | reverse complement strand
GCCTATTTCTTTTAATAAGCTTTAGTTTTAGTTGTTTTAGCACTTCAACTTACAAAAACCACAAAACTAAACAAAAATTTGAAATGTTGCCTTGACAACTAAGTAAAACAAGTTTCATTTTTTTAATTGTATTTTTAGGTGAAATTTATTTTATTTCAAGTAATTTTTATATAGTTTTTGATTTATTTAATATGTTATTTTATCAACTTAAAACAAAAATTAGAAACTTTGCTTTGGCAAATACTGTAACTGAAATAAAATAGGTTTAACTTTTTTACATTTTATATTCAGTTAACTTTCATTTTATTTTAAGTTACAACTTTTTCATTTTAGTTTATTTAATTTGAGTTATTTTAGCACTTCAGTTTAAACTAAACAAAAATGAGAAATGTTGCTTTGGCAAATAACTGAAATAAAATAAGTTGAACATTTTAAAATGTTTATTTTAAATTAATTGTATTCAATTTTTTTCTAGTGCTGTCAAACGATTAATCGCGATTAATCACATCC
>NW_015604446.1:0-509 GCF_001515605.1 Sinocyclocheilus anshuiensis | reverse complement strand
AGAGTGTTCCATTTCTCTATTTGTATTGCAGGTTTAATTATACTCCACAAATCTCAGAAATAGTAACAGAAATCGACCAAATCGTCTCTTTTTAAACAGACCATGAAGAAGAATTTCGAACACTATTATGTCTCATCCCGCTGTCCCTGTTTTCCTTCTTGCTGTTTTTGTCTTAAACCACCTGCCATAAATAAGAATGAATTAAAAATGAGTACCATGCAGAATGAGACCCATTGATCTCGCCGTAAGGAGCCCGCACTTGCCTGTTTCCTTGATTGTCACACTTAGTGTGAATTATGTGGAACATGTGTTGAATTTATAAGATAACGGGCTGGAACCAGATTGCTCTAGACGCCATTAGAAGTGAGTGTGATAGCCAGTTTGACAGACGGAATGAACGTTGCCCCCCTTCCATTCCTTTCTTGTGCTTTTGGGGGGAATGTGTGAATGAGATTATAGGAAATTTGAACATAAAGGCTTCATGAATAAATTTTGTATAAATTTTATAC
>NW_015604445.1:0-509 GCF_001515605.1 Sinocyclocheilus anshuiensis | reverse complement strand
GAAAAGCGCTATACAAATAAACTTGAATTGAATTGAATTGAACATTATACATTAGCTCACTATACTGTCTATATATACACCAGTAACTCTGTCGTTTGAATATAAGTATCTACAGAGTAACTAAAATATTTTAATATTTTAATATTTTAATCTAGGACTTCAGAAATGTATTTTCTTTTTAATTTTAGGTTAAATAACTATATGATCATTTACAATATTCACTTTGATATTCTATATAGAAATAATTCAGTACTTTTTTGACAATATGCAAATACCTTATTAGACAGCTCTTCGCTCTTCAATCTCAACACCATTCACACATAAAACAGAATCACACATCAACCACCATCTACATATTCTTAAACTAACACCAGTCTTACAGATAATATTTCTGTGGAACACATTCCGACTGAATAACATAGAGAGCTTGAAATAGCTGTAATGAAGATCAGATAAAATTAGCAAAATTAAGTTAAAATTAGACTTTCCAAAAATAAATTCTGACTTTC
>NW_015604444.1:0-509 GCF_001515605.1 Sinocyclocheilus anshuiensis | reverse complement strand
TGTCTGGGAGAACACACGGATGGCTCGCAGGCGTAGACGCGGCCCCGGTGTGTGCGCTTCTGTGTGTGTAGAACCGCTGAGAAAGCGGGAGTCCATAATCACAATAACGTGTTTAACGTGTAAACTAGCGAGAGACGGATTATAGCTGTCCGTGGGAACTGCGAGGAGGCGACATTTCAACTGTTCACCTTTTTCTCTCACATCCGTCCTCATAATGACCTGTCTATTCTTCCGCTGTCTTGCCTTACCTCAGGCACCTTGCCTCCATTTCTTCATTGCATTTCCCAATTAGGCTTGTACTCATTGTTAGTTTATTAGCAATGGCAGGGGCTCCACAAATGTGTTTGCTGATATTCACTTGTTAATGACCAAATTCAAACCCTATTGAACGGATACGCAGCTGTGAGAGGCCGCTAATAATAGCCTCTCTGAGACAAAAGATGAAGAAATGGCATTACAGGGCGTAACAATAGAACTCCATTGGTACTCTAATGGCACGGCCTTTCATT
>NW_015604443.1:0-509 GCF_001515605.1 Sinocyclocheilus anshuiensis | reverse complement strand
TCGGCAGATAATATCGGCAAAACGATATATCGGTCGGGCTCTAATGTGGACCACAAGTATAGTAATACAAGTATAGAACTAGCAGTAAATTCTGACCTTGTGAGGACATTTTTTGGTTCCCATGAGAAACCAAGCTTATAAATCAAACAGAATGAAGTAATTTGAGTGTAGTTTTGTGTGAGGGGTGGAATACCAGTGTGTGTGTGTGTGTGTGTGAGAGAACTTACTTGTCTTGCCACAGGAACAGGATCGGTTTCCTGCACGAGGACATTCTCCACACACACCTGTGTGACACACACGCTCACATGTGTGATTCCCACAGGACAGCGGACGACCACACACCTGCACAAACACACACACATCATAGAGCTGTTACACACACACACACATCATACAGCTGTTACACAAACACACACACACACCATACAGCTGTTACACACACACAAACATATCATACAGCTGTTACACACACACACACACACACACATCATACAGCTGTCACACACACA
>NW_015604442.1:0-509 GCF_001515605.1 Sinocyclocheilus anshuiensis | reverse complement strand
CGCACAGCAAAAAAAAAAAAAAAGTTCTGCCATAAGTCATGTATAATTTTCAGAAGTGTTGCATAATGACACAGACAATAGGAACGATAATTTTACGGCTATGTATTTGTTCGTATTGCTGTACTAAACAGGACCATAGTCAAGAGAGGTTTAGTGTCAGCACATCCATCTGCAAGCCAACAGATGATGAAATGATATTTTGAAAACTTGACACAAAAATGCATACACTAATGTCGATCCAGGTCCAGCACTTACCCTCATAGTTCCTGATCTCCAGATGGGGCGAAGGGTTTTGGGGGTAGTGTCTGAGGATGACAGACAGGCAGTCCACCTCTCTGTGCTCGCAGCACAAGTGCAGAGCCGTCTGTCCATTACGGTCCAAAGCTCCAGGGTCAGCCCCTGCATCCAGCAGAGCTTTCACCAAAATAGGCTGATGGGTAATTACAGCCAAGTGCAATGGTGTCTGAGAGAGAGAGAGAGAGAGAGAGCGAGAGAGAGCGAGAGAGAGA
>NW_015604441.1:0-509 GCF_001515605.1 Sinocyclocheilus anshuiensis | reverse complement strand
GGCGATTCCCATAGTGAGATACCGAACGAATGTTTGAAAGAGAACCCCGGATTGATCAAGAGCAGATTAGAGTATACAAGAACTCTGAAATTGAATTATTCATGATATAACCACCACTTGATATGTGAAATCATTCCTTACCAAAGCTCCATCCTGATGGTGGTTCTATCTTTATAACAAAATCACCCTGTAAAAGATTGTAATCCCTATTAACACAAACATACACAAAAACCACCAGGCTAAATATTAACAAAAAGCATGACTCGCTAATTACATTAAAATGACTAGAATTTTTTGTGGGTCATATATATCATATATGACATTTGTGACACTCATCTAAGTGACCGAGGCTGGAAACTGCCTCTCTGATGGTGTGAATTAAGGTGAAGCTGCTGGTGTAAGGATGCTGTCCCTGAGCCCACTTAACTCCTGTTCCAGTTAAAAATAGACGGGCATGTCAAAGATGAATTTTGCCCCAATTTACACCACCAGAGAAGGCTTGCAGCAAT
>NW_015604440.1:0-509 GCF_001515605.1 Sinocyclocheilus anshuiensis | reverse complement strand
GTTTAGGGTTAGGGGATAGAAAATATAGTTTGGTCAGTATAAAAGCAATAGAAGTCTATGGAAAGTCCCGACAATTCACAGAAACAAACAAGTGTGTGTGTGTGTGTGTATGTGTGCGTGTGTGTAGTCCATCCTCCTGTAATGAGAGCAGACAGTTCAATTCTCATGTCAAAGCGCTCACTATAACATCAGTGCGTGTGAGAGCCGTTCACACATGACGGTGGTGTGTGTTTGCTGCAGATAAACCTGTCCATATTCATACGGTTCAGAGGAACACAGGTAATCTCCCGCTATCTGACAGCTAGTTAAACACACCAGTCCAGTCTGCCTTCTTTAATACATCACACACACTTACAGAACAGCTACCTGCAGCCCGCTCCCACACACATACGAAAAATGAAGAATCCAATATAAAACCACCATGAATAAGATCCAAACCTAGAATAAAATAATCCATAATAACGCTTCCTCCAGTGAAAAGTGCATCTGCTGTTGTCTCTCACATCAAA
>NW_015604439.1:0-509 GCF_001515605.1 Sinocyclocheilus anshuiensis | reverse complement strand
TTAACCGCTAGAGCGCCAAAAGTTACATAGTGCTGCTTTAATGCAATTTTGCTTCAAGTAAAAAAAATTAAATAATGAAAAAGCAGTGTATAAATACACAATAACCTCTAGCCTTCTGGATTAAATCTGAGAAATCTGTTTATTAGTTGTGTGTCTGAGGAAAATCAAAGCTCGGATGACATACATACTCTTTGCATTCTGGAGAGATGTGGTTTGGCACAGTGTAGCGACAGTCCATGATCATGATGAGGGTCTCGCTATCATTGGCCTCTTGAAAGGGTGGGTGTCCACAGACTAGCATGTAGAGTATCACACCCAGTGACCAGATATCTGAAAGACACACAATAGCAGACGTTAACTCAAATATTTCTTATTTATTTAAATATATATATTTATTTATATTAATATTAGTGCTATATCACTATGATTTAAAGATGCAATCATAACCAAATCAAATTGTTGTCAGAGTAAATATTTACACCCCTAGAGAGAAGTGTAATAGGATTTGT
>NW_015604438.1:0-509 GCF_001515605.1 Sinocyclocheilus anshuiensis | reverse complement strand
AATTATTTCCTTTCCTTTATTCAAAACGAACCTTTAAAATTTTTTTAACTTTTCTAATGCGATTTTAACCATTTAAACTCAAACATTTAAATACATAATTAACCATTTAATATCAGTGTGCATATTATCAGCAATAAAGACTAAAATGTTTATTTTCCTTTAATCAAAATGAAACATTTTAGTCTTTAATGCTGATAATATGCGCATTTCTTTGTGATATTAAATGGTTAATTATGTATTCAAAGAGTTTAAATGGTTAAAGTAAAAAAAAAAACGTTAACATCCTGTTTCAGTTTCATTTTAATTAAAGGAAACATTGAAGTCTTTCCTGCTAATATGCAAACTTCTTTACAATATTAAGTAGTTAATCATGTATTTAAAGTTTAAATGGTTAAAATCACAATCTAAAAAGTTTAAAATAAATGTTAAAATTGTAAAGTTTCAAACTGATAAAAATATCACGTAATCATTAGAGCCCGACCGATATATCGTTTTGCCGATATTATCGG
>NW_015604437.1:0-509 GCF_001515605.1 Sinocyclocheilus anshuiensis | reverse complement strand
TTTTTATTATTTTGGTTTTAGGGGTACGCTCTGTGTAATTATAATTAGGCTATAAAACAGTAAGTGGTTTTCCATTTGGCTAATATATTTCTCGCTTATAGAAAACCATGACTGTCCTTAATGACAAAGGGAAAACGTTTAGTAAATTCTCTAATTAGGTCCTATCATGTTAGAAATACAAATACCATATAGTTAAAGGGAAATGTATTGAGCTTGTGCCACACTCTCAGTCTAATAAACTGGTGTCAGCTGGCAATCTTACAGTGTGTAATCAGATTTACAAACTTTGTGAACTTTGGACCAGTTCTCTTCTCTCTACACAGCTCCTCAGCAAAGGTGAGCCTAGCCTTTTGATTATTTCTGCTGATGAGAAGCTTGGTCACTCCAGAGTGCACTCTCAGTCCGACTTCTCTTAAATGTGCCAAGACAGATCCAGACCCTATTCAGCGCTGAACTGTTGAGCATTTTCAGCTGCAGTGTTGAACCAGTTCCCCATTGAGAGTCTCTGC
>NW_015604436.1:0-509 GCF_001515605.1 Sinocyclocheilus anshuiensis | reverse complement strand
GAGAGAGAGAGAGAGAGTCCCATATTTTGATTGTTTTAAAAATGCTGAATAATGAAAATGAAAAAGCATATACTTTCTGTTGCAAAAAATCCATAAAACATTGCAATTATATAAAATACAGACATATACTACAATAACTCAAACAATCAATCAATAAACAAACTGCTTTGCTGGAGCAATAACAACAACAACAATAATAATAATAATAAAATATAAAATTCAATGGAATATATAACATAAATGGGTAGAGAACCAATGGCGTTATGTATACTTAATGCTAGTGAGACTAGCATTAGGACTAGAGTAGTTAAATTTGCACATTCGGATGCTTAACGTTTAAATAAATGGCACTTTAATTAAAAGAAAATAACTTACAAAAGTACGGCACAAGAAATAGCACTGTTTTCGTGTAGTGGGAAAGGAGGAGGCTGCAAATGAAATCATTAGGAACCCAAATCGTTAAGTGGAATCAGAACCAGAATCATTAAATTCCTAACAATTCCCAGCCT
>NW_015604435.1:0-509 GCF_001515605.1 Sinocyclocheilus anshuiensis | reverse complement strand
TGTAGAAAGCTTCCAGCGTGTTATTGTTGATGTAGAGGGAGCTGTATGACCACCGCTCTCCTCAGGGGAATTACTAACTTTAACTCTTTCTCCCTGTAAACTCACGTTAAGAGTGTCTGCTGAAAATCAGTCTCAGACGCAGGCTGTTTTGAAATATGCTGTTAGGAGACCGTCTGTGTGTATTTTGATGGTTTGTGTGTGATGTAGTCGCCGTACTTGTGGATTTGCTAGAAAGCTCCATCGCTTCGCGGTCAGGGCGCGAGCGCTGTTGACGAGCTGTCAATCAAGTGAGAGGAAGCGCACGAGCAGATTTCAGCAGATAGCAACTGATTATTGCAGCTGATCTCCAAACTTCCGTCAGATGTCTTCACTTAGATACCGACGGAACATTTAAGTTCACCAGCCGTAAGCTTCTATACCAATGGACATCCTTCTGTTCATAGAAGGATGAAAAAGCTTTTCTTAAAAAATATAAAATAATAATACCATATTGTAAAAATTAAAAGTGA
>NW_015604434.1:0-509 GCF_001515605.1 Sinocyclocheilus anshuiensis | reverse complement strand
TTATAGTTAATGGTTTGTTAATAGCGAGAATTGGACCTTAAAATACTGTGTGACTGATATGACTTATTTTCACCTTGAATTAACTGTATTTTTATTAATCCATTAGCAAATTATTTTCTCATTTGAAGCATAAATCTAACCAATTTTAGTGAACATTTTCTTTCTTGGCTCAGCAAACAAATCTTAAGCTCTTTTTGCAAGCATGTCTAGAAAAAGATGCTCTTTTGTAACTCTCTCTGAATGCATTCAAACATTATCTGCCATGTCCTGTTTGGTTCTGGCTTCTCACTTTAAAAGGGAGTGTCCTTTTTAGACCAGATTAATAAAACAAGAGCTGAGTTCAGTTTGTCGCTCTGTTTTTTTTTTTACTTCCTGCTATCTAGTTTTCCACGCCTCTGACTTGCTCTTTCTGTCTTCTCAGCTGCAGCGTCACTGCGCATGTGGTTTTCCTCTCCTCGCGACACACAGGAAATGTTGCAGCAAAAACAAATTCAGTCACCTTTTCCATG
>NW_015604433.1:0-509 GCF_001515605.1 Sinocyclocheilus anshuiensis | reverse complement strand
TGTGCTATGACTACTCTGTGCTCACTACCCAAATATATCCATCAAAATATATGAATTAGCAAATTGATACATTACCTGTTCTATTGTGTAAAACATGTGGTCATAAACATCACCCTGTGTGTAAACAGCAAGTGCATCATTTGAATCATCATAGTCTTTGAGAAAAAGGTGTTTAAACGAGGCTGTGTTTTCCTCCTTAAACGTCACCGCCATCTCATTGCTTAAGCCAAAAAGTACCAGCTAGAGATAATGAAACAGCAAAAGAGAGGAATTTGTTTTAATAACAATTGATAAGCGCCAAATGAGACCAAAAATTGGTTGTATATATATATATATATACTTTTTAAATATAAATATCCAATTACATAATATTACATACATATTATTATTATTATATAAATATTAATGTATTATTATAAGCAATAAATCAATATCTATTTTATGTATATAATACTTTTTCCAGCGGAAACAAGAAAAAATGTCACATATGTATGCGTGTATATATATTT
>NW_015604432.1:0-509 GCF_001515605.1 Sinocyclocheilus anshuiensis | reverse complement strand
TTGGACTCCTGATCATCTGGCTTCTCAATCAGCTGACTGCTGTTAATGGGTTCCAGAGCTCCTTCATCCTGAGAGCTGCTCTCTCTGTGGTGAAAGAACAGGCTCTTACTGGGCATGGGTAGGTACCAAGGGGCAACAAAGGCTATGCAGGAGGACACCAGTGTGATGATGCTCAAGTAAAACAGAGGCACCTGGGCTACAGACACCAGAATCTGTCCGATGAGTGAGCCAATGGCTGAGCCCAACAGTGTGACACTGCGGCAAAAACCAGTCACCCTCTGATAATGAGATGGCTCCACGACACTGTAGATGTAGGAGTAGTAGGCAACTTCAGTGGCAGTTGCCAGACCAAAAAAGAACTCCAATAACTGCATGGTCCTCACACTCTGGGCTTTCACAAGCAAAGCATATGTCACTATGAAGCTGGCCGCCTGGACAATGAGCACAGGCTTGTAGCGAAGGTAATCTGTGGCCAGGAAAATAGGGAAAAGCAGCACAAGGTAGGAATA
>NW_015604431.1:0-509 GCF_001515605.1 Sinocyclocheilus anshuiensis | reverse complement strand
TGGTATGATTCTGCTTGTCAATTTACTGCAACAAAATCAAACAGAAAAAAAAAAAAAAGATTTATAACCATAAAAATATTGCATAAGATAGCTAAGTTTCATTGTTCGATAGCAAAAGTTACCACTGACAATGCAAAAACAACTTTTTAAATTCATAATATTAAAAGAAACATTCAGAATATTACGCAAATGAACATCAATGAACAGCAAACCTTGAACTGCAAACATAATATCCATATTGGTTAATACATAGCCTATCGCTGTTAGGTTGTGTGTTTTACCAAATTGGGCATGCAAACTACAATTTACAAAAAGACTGCTATTAAATACCATTTATTGCCACTGTATATTACCAAATAACTCACAAAGTTCATACCTCTATGGACATCTGCCTTTCTGAAGTAAATTGGAAGGTGTGCATTCAACCTGTGCCATCTGGTCCTTTTAAAAACAGATTTAAAAAAATCTGCATAAAACATTGGTCAGCATCAGAAAACGTAACCACTGAA
>NW_015604430.1:0-509 GCF_001515605.1 Sinocyclocheilus anshuiensis | reverse complement strand
GCCCGCAGTCCTTCCTCTCCTCGCTGAATAAATCACACTGTTTATTTTACGACACCGCCAAATTCCAGACAGACGCAGCCAAAGCACTCCCTCCATATGTCTAACAATGTTTAATTCAGGTTAGAGAGAGAGCGAGATGTTCTCATCGATGGCCGCCAGGCAGATCTCACTCTTTGGCTGATAGTTTTTAAGTGTAAATAAGGTAACATGCCAATAATCATCTGTGTTACTTGTATTTGTAACATTGCTTCTCGACACACCGAACAACTGAAACAAAATATACATTTATAACTTGATTATGCAATTGCCATGCAGGCGATAACGTCCTCAGCCTCCAACCTCATGCATATATAGCTGTTAGAGGAATATAAATGTAATTACAAATATAATCTGGTCCTGTGATCTGCCTTTGAACTCTGGAAGCTAATTGGTCCAGTCAAGAGGTGAAATGTTACAAAAGGCTCCGCAACATAATGAGCTCGTTTGACAAAGCAGAACGACAATGCTAA
>NW_015604429.1:0-509 GCF_001515605.1 Sinocyclocheilus anshuiensis | reverse complement strand
GCTCATTTTTTCTCTAATCTTGGCGTCTCACATTGGCTCACTGCTGTAATCACCTCGTTCAGAACGATGGCGCTGCTTGAACGGGTCGGCTTACAGGGTCATTAGAACCAGGTAAATTATTCATTACAAAATGTGCCATCAAAGTGGAGCGCTAAGCACAGGGTTTCCAGCTCTGCCAAGAGGCACAGTCGTGTCTTAATATCTTTCCTAATTAAATCTGACGTTTACACTACAAGTCAAAGGTTAACGTCGTGTGTAGACTTATTTATTTCCCTTTATGTATGGGAATTTAATTGTATTAATTAATCAAATAATTACATGTTATTGTTTGTTCTAATATATATACTGAGATGTCTCAAATTGTGTGTGTGTGTGTGTGTGATTTAAGAATTAAGTTAATAAATTAAGAATGTATAAAATTTCTAGAATATTACTAGAGTATAATCAAATAATTGCATATTATTGTTTGTTGTAATATCTATATTGAGATGCCTCAAATGTTATATATA
>NW_015604428.1:0-507 GCF_001515605.1 Sinocyclocheilus anshuiensis | reverse complement strand
TCTTGGCGGGAAAACAAACATGGCTGACTGAGTCATTGGCAGCAGAGATTGCTGGGAGGGCTGGCTGCTGTCGATAAGGTGACTGGCTATCAGTCGGCCTCAAAGCAGTGCTGTTTCTCTCGCTCTGCGCCTACACGGCTACATAATGCTATGCTGAGCTCATCACGGTAACATAGAAACGGGAAACAGGATTACATGCTGATTTAAGCGAGGTCAGTGGCCCTCAGACTTCTCAAGTGGTAATCTGTACCTTCAGTGTCTCCTCCCTCAATACTGTGCAAATGCTGCTACCCAAATAAAGAGGATATACATTATTTGCTGTTACAAATATTAAAAAAGACCTCCTGGTGATAACGGTGATGTTGTAGAACCATTCAAAATCAACATTATCACTTGAGGTGCACTGCTGAGGTCTGGAAAAAATGGGAACCGAGTTGAACCGAGCAGAAGTGAGTAGAAGTGATGCTTCCGATCACATATATATATATATATATATATATATATAAT
>NW_015604427.1:0-509 GCF_001515605.1 Sinocyclocheilus anshuiensis | reverse complement strand
TTATACAATACAGATTGTTTCAAAGCAGCTTCACAGTAATAAACTGGAAAGTAACACTCAGTGTTTCACAGTTAATCAGATATGAAACAAATTCACTTTCAGCTATAAAGCAGCTCTACAGAACTGTCATGACTGAACATTATAATGGAACATAAACTTAGAATCCCTTGTGATGCCTGACTTTTAAAACTCCGTGACATAGATTGATGAGCACAGTTTTCTTCGTTGAAGATGTTGACTTTTTTTTCCCTTTAAGCTGTAGTTTACATCCCTTCCCTGTATAAAACCTATAAAAACTTTACAGTCTGCACAATGGACAGAAGCAATGACACATTTAAAAAAAAAAAAAATAAATTTAGCCATATGATAGTTGGGAAGCTATATAAAACATAAGCATTAGTGTAATATCATTTAAAAACTTTGTTTTACTTGAACAACGTTATTTATAATTTAATTTAAATACTTAAATTACTTAAAGGGGTCCTATTATGCTCTTTTACAAAGTCTTG
>NW_015604426.1:0-505 GCF_001515605.1 Sinocyclocheilus anshuiensis | reverse complement strand
TTTTTTTTTTTTTTTTTTTTTTTTTTTTGCAGTCATTCTTTGCTTAGCTGATTATACAAATAATCATTAGTTCGACTATAGTATGTTGCTGTTTATGTAAATCCAGCAGAATTTACACTTTTTTTGTAATGTGCAAAATAGCAATAGAAACAAGCTTGCCATGTTCACAATACAAACAAGAATGTCTTATTTTGTGTACAGCCAAAAGTACAGCACAAAAAGAAAAGGCCTTTCTCGTGTGTGGTGCATGTGTGGAGTTGTACACTACTAGTTTCTTTTCTTCTTCGTGCTAAACTGTCCTGTTCATTTCCATAGGCATTTTAGCACCATGTGCCTGATCAGCCCTGGACACTCTTATGTGCTGTGACCTTATCTGTCTGCTGCTAACTGGACAAAACACTTCTACATCCGCAGACACTCGTTCACGCTCGCGTACACTCGTGCATGCACCTCCTGTTTCCTTCCACACTTCACCTGGGGCACTAGAGATGCTGAGAATAGCACG
>NW_015604425.1:0-509 GCF_001515605.1 Sinocyclocheilus anshuiensis | reverse complement strand
CCGTGCCTCTGTATCTATCACAAAAGGTGAGATGGACAGCAACAATAAATTTTTATTGCACAGTTTATGTTGTTAATGTCTTTTTAATGAGCACCAGTGCTGGTAAATTGCTTGTGATAATGACAAACCTCCTTGTGTCCAACCCTGTGTCAATCTGACAGGAAATGTTACAGCTTTTCGCCAGTCAAATGAACGACAGTCTCAGCTGTCAGATTGCCTGAGAATTTAAATTCTACTTTTTATGCTGAGCATGAAACACAAACCTTGTTATGTCCTATATATAATTATGTGATTATGTAACTATATGATTGACATTTCATGTCTGTATATGGTGTCTCAGCAGGAGGCTTCTTGGTATTGAATAGCACACTCATTGGAAAGTCTTTATGTTTCAAACAAGTGACACTTTTAAGTGAACCGATTGGCTCGCTGATGTTCTCTTGCAGCTCACACTTGAGATGTTTTCAGATGTTGAAGCACAATCAAACAAATTTGCCACAAGCAAGTTA
>NW_015604424.1:0-509 GCF_001515605.1 Sinocyclocheilus anshuiensis | reverse complement strand
CGGTGATACCGGTATTACCGGTGTTGTCACACGTCGATTATCCGGTGGGAAAATTTCCTCACCGTCACAACCCTACTCTATATGACTTGTATGCTATTTTCCAAGACTTTAGAAAATTCACTGAAAATCATGACATTTGCCTTATTCATGAGAAAAGCAGAAATGTCTGATTCATAAATACTTGTATTTCTGAGATGGAAACAAATCCTTCAATTGCTCTGAATGACTTGTTCACGCGTCAAATGTGTGTGTGTGTGGATTTTGAGTTAACATTGTTAAAACAAATTCACTTCCACTGAAATGTTTGGGGGTCAGTAAGATTTTTTTTAAAAGAAATCAATACTAAATAAATTAAAGTGATTACTGATTTATTTATTGCGGTTTCCACAAAAATATTAAGCAGCACAACTGTTTAAAACATTAATAATAATAATAATAAACGTTTAAATGTTAAATGTGAGCACCAAATCAGCATATTAGCATGATTTCTGAAGGATTATGTGACACTG
>NW_015604423.1:0-509 GCF_001515605.1 Sinocyclocheilus anshuiensis | reverse complement strand
AGTTTTGTTCACTGTTGTTAAGTGTTAAAGGTTCAAAACACTGTTGCAATGCAATAGAAAGATATGTAGATGGTTGATTGTGTGCATGACTAAAAAGTGTCAAGTGTGTTTTATTTCATAAATTGAAAACAGCTTTGGAATTATGCAAACTATCAAGAACGCATCTTAGATCAAGAAGATCTTAGAACGCAATTGGTCTCAAGACTATTTAAATGAAGTGATGTGTAACGGAATATGATGTATCTTGAAAAAAGTATCAATAACAGCTGTTTAATCTGATTCTAATGCATGATTCTGTTCTCGAGCCCCTCACAGAGCCGTGATGGAGGGGTTGTATGGGCTGAAGGTACCTGGATGGTGAAGGTGCCTGTGGCTGCATCTGTCTGCAGGTGGATCTCCATGGGTGCTGTTTCTCCTCCTGCTGTGATCATCTTGTGCCGCAGTTTCTCCAGAGCATCACTGCCGTTTGAGATCAGCTCTCTGATGAACACCTAACACAGCAGGTGTGT
>NW_015604422.1:0-509 GCF_001515605.1 Sinocyclocheilus anshuiensis | reverse complement strand
CAGGAATGTTGCTCTGCTCTGATGTCATTTAAATCTGCCTGTCGCTGATGCTTTTCGAGGCCGGGTTTCATCACTGTGTCATTGAGTAAGCGAGGTTGCCGCCACCCACTGTCCTTTGTGACTTCATCAAACCAGGTCAGGGAACGAGCGCCGCCCGGTCTCTAAGCACTGACATCCCGGCACTACGGGTAATAAGAAAATATTAAAGGGAATTGAATCATGGGCTTCTCCCGCTGAATTTGTTATTGGTTTCCATGTGGAGGGCTGAAATTGTGAAAGTTATAAATATGAAGGGAACTGCCAGAGCAGCGGCAAAGATCGACTGCATAACCAGAGGGGTGGAAGACAAAAAGGAGAGGAAAAGCAGCTGGCGCGTGTGGCTGTCAGGGCTGGAAGTTGCTAACTAAACATAGTAACGTTAATAACTAAAGTGCAATACCAGTTAAAAGTTTGGGCTTGGTAAGAATACAATAAAATCAGTAATATTGTGAAATATTATTACAATTTAA
>NW_015604421.1:0-509 GCF_001515605.1 Sinocyclocheilus anshuiensis | reverse complement strand
TTGCCATCACAGGAATAAATTACTTTTTAAAATATATTAAAATAGGAAACAATTATTTTAAATTGTAATAATATTTCACACTATTGCTGTTTTTTTTTATCAAATAAATGCAGCTTTGGTGATCATAAGAGGCTTTCAAAAAAGAAAGCATTTAAAAAATCTAAACCTTTAATAGGTATTGTATACAGTATAAGTAAAAATGATTTGTTCGTGTTTTCCCTCTAATATTTTTAGTTATTAAAAAAGCATGCAGTTTCACTCAACTAAAGATAATTTCAACTAAATGTCAGTGTTTTATGATTTTAACTGTTGGATACAGCTGAGAATACAGTTTGTGAAAGGATAGTTCAACAAAAAGTATACAAAAGTGTAGGATCTAGTGCTTTAAAAAAAAAAGTAAATAATGGAACACCAAAATGTGCTGTATTAGTGGAAAGTGCTACAATATATAGATTGATAATTTCTCAATTTCACAGGAGAAATGCCGGATTAATTTCTTGTTGGACAGT
>NW_015604420.1:0-509 GCF_001515605.1 Sinocyclocheilus anshuiensis | reverse complement strand
CTCTGCTATTAGTTTCCGTGATCGGCATCTTCTTATTGATTTCGTTATTGGCTTATATCCATGATCAAAGTGGAGTGAGCGGTTGAAGAATCGGATCACCAAACAATTAAGTGATAAATCTGGATGAAGACATATCCGGACAGGATTAGATTTCTTAGAGGACTTCTGAGTTAGCTGAGAAGCAGTAATTATCTGAGTCACAAACAAATGTAAAAACAATTCGTTATTGAACTGAATCATTTCTGGCCGGTGCCAATAATAGCCTCGTGGTTAGTGCGTCGACATACAACGCAACTGCGCTCACGGCGACCCGAGTTCGATTTCCGTATTGTATGGAATGCCAAACCTGCCATAATTAGAAATAAATGTGTAAAAAAAAAGCAAATATACAAAGAAAAGTAACAAAGCAAACAGAAATAATTATTTCTAATTTTATTTCCTTATGTATTTTTTTCTTTTTTTTACACATTTATTTATTTTTTCTTTTATTTATTTATACATTTATTTAT
>NW_015604419.1:0-509 GCF_001515605.1 Sinocyclocheilus anshuiensis | reverse complement strand
GTTTGCTGTGTTGTTTGTATTCTTAATTGAATCAGTCAGTTGGGGAAGTATATGGTGACATCTTTTAGTTACATGTTTTACCTTATGGTATATTCACTAATACTTTAGGGGCTGATTAGTTGACAGCCCTTATGCTGCTGGTTTCTTCATGTTGTTTGCCATTGTTAAATTTATTTAGTTGTACTTATATATCATTTTCTATTTGTTAATATTAAAACTGCTTATCATTTACCAAATCTGATTCTTTAATTTCCTATAACACATCATTCAATTACGTCAGTATACACTAGGCTCTTTTGATTTGAGTTAGTCTCTGGAGTTTCTTGATGGATCCTGGATTCCCATCTGTATCTCAGCAGCAAAATTTAGTAGGGCAATGGCTGTGGGATCTTTTGACTTGTGGCAGTGTTTATATCTCCAGCATCCTGGCGCCAAGAGTCACCACAGTAATTCCACGCCTTAACGAATGTAAAACATCAAACATCAGCTGACACGCAAACTAAATGACA
>NW_015604418.1:0-509 GCF_001515605.1 Sinocyclocheilus anshuiensis | reverse complement strand
AGGAATGAGACATATCAAGTGTTTATCACGCATTAGGTATATATGATATTAGACGACCATTGGCAAAACAATGGGCTAAAAGCTATAAAAGTAGAGATGCATGCTCACTTGCTTTTGTCACACATATGGTGGAGCTCGCTGCTGTATTGTCTGACCTTCTTGCCAGAATAAACAGTTAAAAGACTGTCTCTGACCGCGTTCTTGATTTAATTCTATTACAATATATTTACGGTGTAAGTATCTATTACTGCTTCATGTGGCGTAAATACCTAAGAGTACTGAATTATACGTTATGAGTTGTAAATGCATTATAACATCTGTGAGATAAGTAAGATAATTATCCTTGTCCAGTTGTATTAATTTTATACAAACGTTAATGTAATTTTGATGACATCCGATTAATGAATAGTTCAGAATTAGATAATAAACGCGAGTATGAAGTCTATAACTTCTTAGCGTAGAGTGTAGGGCTGGGAATCGATTCCAAAAAGAATCGATTCCGAGGCGTT
>NW_015604417.1:0-509 GCF_001515605.1 Sinocyclocheilus anshuiensis | reverse complement strand
TCTTGTCAGGTGTTCTCCAAACTCATCAGACATTATAGGAGAAAAATCAGAGCTGGTATCTTGGGAAAATGACATTGCAGTAATTGGGTGCCAACAATTGTGACCAATGTGAACCAGAGAAAAGACCTATTGGTGAGAAAGGGGCACCAGAGACCTTGAAACGCACTCTGTCTGTCTCATTCTCCAAATAAAACCTAGCATCACCTCGCGCCCTGTTTTTTCTGAGGTAAAAGTTTTCACTTTCACAGCACATTCCATCAAAACACCTCCACCCCAAAAGATACGGTTTCTGTGCATAACTGCCACAGTCTCATTTTCCTTAACGTTTCTGATCGCCTCATTTGGCCAATGAGAGCTTTCCCGACCAGTAAACCAGATGTCGTATCTGATAACTAGTAGATGTACATCTCGCCTGCAGGGGCGGGTGGTTTTTGAACCCAGCCGGACACACCACTGCAGATACGGATCTGGCACTGCAAGCTAAATGTGCTCCAAAAAAAGAATGCATT
>NW_015604416.1:0-509 GCF_001515605.1 Sinocyclocheilus anshuiensis | reverse complement strand
GCTTTGGATAAAAGCGTCTGCTAAATGACTAAATGTAAATGATTTGCTGTTTACGAAACATTTCTTTTTATTATAAGTGTTGAAAAAACAGTTTTCGAAAGTCTGGGGTCAGTAAGATAAAAAAAGAAATTAATACTTTTCCCCCAGCAAGAATGCACTAAATTCTAATCAGAAATTGTAAAATTATAAATTATATTTTAAATAAATTCTGTTCTTTTGAATTTTCTGTTATGATCAGGAAAAAATGTATCAGTCTGCACAAAAATGTTGAGCTGCAAAAACTGTTTTCAACATTGATAACAAGAACCATTATTAATAATTGAGCACTGACACCAAAGATTTCTGAGGGATCACATGACACTGAAGACTGGAACTGTAATAAATGACATCTTAACATATATTCACACTGAAAACAGTAATAATATTTCACAATATTACTGTATTTTTTGATCATATAAATACAGCAGAAGAAACTTCTTTCAAAAACTTAAATTATTTTGACTGGTGGT
>NW_015604415.1:0-509 GCF_001515605.1 Sinocyclocheilus anshuiensis | reverse complement strand
GCGGCTCTTGAACAGATGACCTAATAGGGGTTTCGTCAACAGCTTCAGATGTAGAGCTTGCAGGAAGAACTACAACGCTCATTTCTGTCAGCATTTCACTCAACATTGCTTCAAAATTTGCCCCACTAAGTTTTGCGATATCTTTTAATCCTTTTAGGTACGATCTGGTAGCACTACCCCCCAACTGTCGGGTGTAAACACTGGATAAAGATCTCACTATGTAAGTGACACTTGGAACACAGGTCAGCTGGTAAGTATACGGCAATAGGGGCTCTAAAGACTGTAAAGCACAGCCACTGTCAAACTCAATAATCAAGTCATGATAAAACTCAGATTCAGTGTCTTGAATTTTGACTGACCTAACAATAGAACCATGTTCTTGCAGGATTTTCATAAGTTCTTCATCATTTGTTGTTCCAGTTGCCCCACTAACTATAACAGCATTCGGGATTTTGATACCTTCCTGGACAACTACATCCATTTTTACAATGAATTGGTTAGTCTGAGGA
>NW_015604414.1:0-509 GCF_001515605.1 Sinocyclocheilus anshuiensis | reverse complement strand
GGAAATGACTGCACAAACCCTCTGGCATATTGATCTGACCCCTATTTCGGATATGCTTCTCCAGGTTTCAGCTTCCTGGCTCTCAACCCCTCTGCGAGACAATAAATCAGCATCAACATTGGTTTTCCCGGGTCGATACTGCACATCAAAATCATACGTGGCTAGGGAAGCCAACCAGCGATGCCCCGTGGCATTTAACTTAGCTGTGGTAAGCACGTAGGTGAGTGGATTATTATCTGTACGGACTGTAAATTTAGCCCCATACAGATAATCGTGGAACTTGTCCACTATAGCCCACTTCAGCGCCAGGAACTCTAGCTGGTGGATGGGATACTTCTGTTCAGAATTACTCAGCTTCCGACTAGCAAAGGCCACTGGCCGCAGACCAGAGGGATGCTCCTGATATAAAACGGCTCCCAACCCATCTAACCTAGCATCAACATGCAACACATAGGGTTTACTCGGATCGGCGAAAGCCAGGACAGGTGCAGTAGTCAGACACAGAATGA
>NW_015604413.1:0-509 GCF_001515605.1 Sinocyclocheilus anshuiensis | reverse complement strand
TAATGAGTGCGTAAGAACAGTTTCATGCAAAGTGTGGGATCTACCGACTTGTACTTATACGTAGGAATGTGTGTATAAAATAAGCACAACTCTGAGCATGCTTACGCAGAGACCCTAGTGGTAGAATGGTGATACTACAAAAAGAAAGTGCCGCCGTGTGTGTCCTGTGTCCTTTAATTGCAAATACTCAATTAGTAATTTCATAGTTCAAGCTAGATATTTGCACAATTGGTGTGAAAATCTATAAAAGACAGCTGGGAAGTCATTTTAAATGTAGCTATAGTGTCATGGATGATCTCGCTTTGCTGGAAGAATTGGCAAACCATGCGCTGCGCAGAGAACGCGAGAGTCCTTTTCTCCCGCTGCAACACCACCAGTCCTGAAAGGACCACTTAAAAGAAACAGAAATCTTGGATGGAATCAAATGATCAAAGGTATGTATGATATTTAATTGGTGTTTTTTTTTTTAATGTCTGATGAAATCATGCCATATCCACATCCAACAATTT
>NW_015604412.1:0-509 GCF_001515605.1 Sinocyclocheilus anshuiensis | reverse complement strand
AATGCTTCATCTCCATTATGATCGCTGTTGATGAGGAGCTTAATACGATGGCTTGGTTATTTGCTAATTTAGTGCCTTACCCAAGTGTGGCCTAATTGACTCCTTCCCCATCAAGAATATTGTTTGTACATAACATAAGCACACCAGGCCTTCAAATTTTATTTCATTTTATTTTTCAAATGATATATAATATATATATAAATTTAAAATAAAACAATAACACAATACTAAATAAAAACCTATAGTGTAAATAGCTGTTTTGTTGTTGTTTCTTTTTAAAAAAAAAAAGTGTTATATTTATTTATCTCCAGATCATGAAAAGCTGGAAAGTGATTTGCGCTCATCACGTGGATCATTGTCACCATTGGTGTTGATGTTTTATTGGGTTTGTTTATGGGTTTCATTGTAGTATTTGTCAAGAGAAGAACGTGTTCAAAAGTTCATCCGCAGGTATAACTCAGTCAAATTCTCTCTCAGAATGGAATTATTTGTCATCACTTGTTTTTTTT
>NW_015604411.1:0-509 GCF_001515605.1 Sinocyclocheilus anshuiensis | reverse complement strand
TAGATTGGACATTTCCTTCATGCCATTTCATCTTTTATGAAAGTCGACCAACGTGAGGATGGGAAAATGAAGACAGATTTTTCATTTTTGGGTGAACTATTCCATTAAAAGAAGTAATTTATGAAATTTCCTCCCAGAGACCCAAAACAACAGATGCTTGGCACAGTAAGTCCGTAACTAATTAGCTCCTAGTTATAATCAATATTTCGCTGTTTAACAAGGCTTGCCATAATGCAGTACCTTTGAATTCAGTCATTTGCAGCGACTGCGGTGGAGACAGAACACATTCACAATGCAGACAAATATAGTTTCTCATCCTAAATTAGCAGTAGTTAATATGAAGATGTATAAGCATATCTAATGCAAAATGATTATCTCTCAGAAGGATGAGTTGCGCTCGGGTAACCTGAAATACAAATTTTTGAGTGTTCTTGGTGATACAGAAGGTTGCTAAACCAGGTAAGCATAAGACACTTCAGTCATGCTTTGGTAATAAACAGAACACAAAC
>NW_015604410.1:0-509 GCF_001515605.1 Sinocyclocheilus anshuiensis | reverse complement strand
ATTATTCGGCAGAATATTAGTGAAAGTGGTTTTCTCCGTTATCTCATACAGGATAATCGCGCTCGGCCTCGGTTCAAGGCAACCGTGCCTAGTGTGAGTACACCCTTACACAACAATTTGTATCAGCTTAACTTGCTAGAACATGGCCTGATCACAGAGTGCCCAACACGATGGCGCACTAAGCAGCAAATGATAGAACTGATACTGGAACAGCAGAGGGGCTCTGTCACAAATTCTCTCTGAAAATCGGAGTACACAACATCTGGTTCCATCCTGGCAGGACACTGAAGTTCTTGAGTCAGTAAAACTGGTGGTGGTTGAGGAGATTCCCCCCTTCCATGTAAATTCCCCCGTCCATGCGCTTTGAGTAACCAGAAAATCGCTATATGAATGTAACAAATTATTATTATTATTATTAAACAAGGCATTGAAGGCACTTCAAGAGTTTATGAATGCTTTGTCTGGGGAGGTCAAATTGATGAAGATGTTTTCTTAATTTGAAGGATTTT
>NW_015604409.1:0-509 GCF_001515605.1 Sinocyclocheilus anshuiensis | reverse complement strand
ACACAAACAAACATATTTGCACACAATTACAAGCAAACACATCCTTCTACTGTATATCCATGTGTGGACTTCCTATTACATCTACTGTCATTAATTATAATCTAATTATAGTCATTACAGACTAACCCTAACAGTAATTTTTAGCATTTTAAATTTTTAATTAAGACATGATTTACTCTTTTCCCTCTCAGGGCCAACCCCACAACGTGGTTTGGTCAGGCTTTGCTATTCTTCTGGGTATGTTTTCCGAAATGTTGTCCCCAAGGACATAAAACCTGCCCATGTGCGTGCGCACACATAAACACACACACACAGGTTTTGCTATTCTTCTGGGGACATTTGCAGAAATGTAATCTCCACTAGAAAAGCAAAACCAGCCCATGTGCGCGTGGCTGTACACACACTCACAAACCATATGTCAGAAACCCAGTTAACACTAGACTAAACACCACTAAAGTGAGACCAGGTAAATAGAACTGTTCACCAACATTGTACACAGACAAAAGACA
>NW_015604408.1:0-509 GCF_001515605.1 Sinocyclocheilus anshuiensis | reverse complement strand
AGCCAATTACTTCAAAATGTTTCTCTCATTCATTATTGAGGCCGTAAATCTTGTACAGGTTGTTGTCTGTCTGACCTGGTGTGGAGTCTAGTGCGCGGCGCTTTGATCAGGCCCCAGCTGACTGGTGCAGACGGGGCCTGGGCTCTGTGCTCCTGATGTGAGTGGGAGAAGGGCACCGCTGCTGCCGTTTCTCCACGGCTCTGTGTGCTTCCAGGATCCGTAGCGGGTAATTAGAGCGGAGAGGCTGATCTCACAGCTGTGTGGTTATATACTCCCCAAAACATGCCCTTTCCAGGACCGGTGGCCTCCCTCTCAGCCGCTCTGCCCTCCGCTGTGCTGTCTGTTTGCTTGGCATGGCTGCTAAACGGCAGGAGGTGTATGTGAATACATGCGTATGATCTGAGAAACCTACATGTGTGAAGCTGAGCTTTGGACGAATGCCTGTGGACTTCCTGTTCGCTTTAGCTAGCAGCTGTGAGTAAAGGAATATTTACATCAAATTCGTTTTT
>NW_015604407.1:0-509 GCF_001515605.1 Sinocyclocheilus anshuiensis | reverse complement strand
GTCTTGGGGGAATGGAGTTCGTGCCACAAAGGTGAGTTTTTACACATTTATAAATGCTTTTGGTTTCAGTGTTCGGGTTCAAACCCTAGTGAGCCGTCTTGCTGTAGGCTCCCTACATAGGCAGTTGACTTCTAAGGCAACATCCTAATTTAAAATGAAACTTCAGTTTCACAGATCAGACTTTGACTAATTTGACTAAATTGATGTCAATAGAGGTTGACGTTAATGTGTTTCTGAACTAATGATGCATTAACTCTAATTAGTATAAAAAATACCTGCATAGTATATTATATTATATTATATTGTATTATATAATATAATTTATGTATTATATGGATTATTTATTTTGTCATTTATATATTTATTTATATTTATTGTATATTTGTCAATTGTATTCCTCATTTAGATGTCGCTTTAGATGAAAGCTAAATTAATACATGAAAATTGATTGGGTTTATATTATATTATATTAAATATCATATTTATTTATGTATATATACATTTTTTTT
>NW_015604406.1:0-509 GCF_001515605.1 Sinocyclocheilus anshuiensis | reverse complement strand
AACTAAAAAAAGAAAAAAAAATAGCAGTCATAAATTTTATGACTCCAGACCTACAGTCTGATCCCCAGCTGTGACAGCAAATTCAACACAGGAAGTCTGTCCTTTCCAGCAGGGGTCCATGGCTTCAGGAAGGTGTTTTCTGTAACCATCTGAGCTAAAGATTTTCAGAAATTCCCTTCCATCTCCAGATGCCTTTATGAGACCTTTCACTGAGGCCAACAGACCATATTTATTGTTAGTATTGTAAATGTTAGTGTTTTCTGCTATCATAAGCAAGTCCTTTTAGTACAACTGTGTCAGCAAATATAGCATTTCATACCACCTGCGTATTGAGTGTCATAAAATGACAAACACTAATAACAGTGATGACAGTTTGATACAAAGGCTGTTTTGCCTCAAAAAACAGCACACCTGCACACTTTTCTGGATGATTTGTGCTTCAATTCTGCTTTTGTTCTGTTCGTATGACACAAAACACTAAAGAGTTTTTTTGTTGTTGTTTTTTTTTT
>NW_015604405.1:0-508 GCF_001515605.1 Sinocyclocheilus anshuiensis | reverse complement strand
ACAACATTTTGCAGCGTGAGCAGATGATTTACAAATGAAATTTGACCAACGAACAATTTCCAGGTCACACTCTGCATGATGTGGTGCAGATGTTTTGTCAAATATGACTTCTATTATTGTATGGAATGCAAAAAGTGCTGTGTGGTTAACCCAAGTCGAGGGCCTGCTGGAGGAACAGACTGTGATTTGGATTCGGCGACTTTGGTGTCTTTAAAATCGAGCTGCAGTCTCTCTCCGCAGTCATGTCAGCACATTACAAGAGCCTCTGGACTCGCAGACATCACCCGAGCGCAATGGCTTTCATGTGTGTGGGTCTAGGGTTGATGGCGGGGTCACGGTTTATGTGAAAAGGAGCCCATATTAAGTCTGTCTGTTCGAGTACACCGTTTATACGGTCAGCTTTCAGTCGAGTTAGAAAGTTATTCAGAATTTTTGAGACTGTGAACACTGGTTGTCGTTTGTCAGAATAAGAGGGTTTTAAATGCATTTATGCTTATCTAAATAAAAC
>NW_015604404.1:0-508 GCF_001515605.1 Sinocyclocheilus anshuiensis | reverse complement strand
TTTAGTGAGCCGGGTGCTAAAACAAACACAGAGTGTGTGTTCAAGTAAACAGTGTTATCAGTCTGTCTTTGTGTTCTGACATTGTTAATTTTACTTCAGTGAGTGGCCATCTGAATCATGACACAAACGTCTTGGGACCCTTTAGTCCTACGTCACAGTGTTACATAACTACCCTCTTAAACAACACTCTTGCCACTGTACAGACCTCAAGGCCTCTGACCACACATATACACACTGGCTATTTATACCCATCTACTTCAACCGTTCTAGACACTCTGGTTTTGAAAGCATCCAGTCTTAATATGAATTAACAATAAATTCAGTGCCATCCTATGACAGGATGCAATGGGAGAGAGAACACCAAAGGAAACAGGCTGAGAGGGAAAAGAAGAGAGCAGAAGTGAGAAGACTGGAACAGAGGGTGAGACTCTGTCATGTTTAACATCTCCATCACTTTCACAGCTGAGAGATGAGAGTGTTTGGGGGAAGGGGAATGATTTCCACTTTC
>NW_015604403.1:0-508 GCF_001515605.1 Sinocyclocheilus anshuiensis | reverse complement strand
GAGCCGATACCCGATATGAATATCGGATCGGCGCATCCCTAGCAACGTTCACAACATATTTTACTTCAGACAGAAAATTTTACCCATTTATGAGTGATTTTTCATTTTTAACTAAGAAATTAGGGCCGGACTTCATTTTATCATTTCGTAAAAAAAAAAAAAACATTTGTACATGAAACAAACCAAATCAACTGGACTTCTTTTTTTCAAGCAAACGTTTTCTGCAAAATATGCACACACACACACACACACAAGTATTTAGGTATTTTGACAGACTATTATTTCATGCAAAGTGTGTCATGAGAGTGTTTTGGGGCAATTTGCTTGTCACTAGCCGCGTTACCATTACCCTTCAAATTGCGCAAATTAAAATCGCAAAATATGGAAATACGTCAATTTTGCAAAAACTCCCATATAATCGCAAAAAAAGTTTTTATGCTCACATGAAGTGGTTTTTCAGCCAATTCAAAAAAGAAATATATAACAAAACTGCAATGGAAGGTTTTTT
>NW_015604402.1:0-508 GCF_001515605.1 Sinocyclocheilus anshuiensis | reverse complement strand
GAGAGAGAGAGAGATGCACAGCGTTTAAATAGTGATTGATAAGTTTTACACAGACCTGAAACTGCATAAACATTTGATTTATCTGTTTACTGTGGAATGTGGAACTATATTTCAAATGAACGTCAGAAAACTGTAATTATTAACATTTTAATCTTTGCTCAAACGCAAAGTCCCAGACCCATTATTGGATTATACTATTGAAATTACAGTGTCACTTCTCGCCATGTATTTGAACAAATCAAAGCTTCAGTACATAAAAATCCATCCAATCAGTAGAAGCTTCCCCTAAAGCCCCGCCTCCTTGACAGTATTAATTAGTTTGGGCTTTGCTGTCCGCAAACACTGAAGAGACTGTGAACTCCGTGACTGTACAAGGACAACTGTGTGTTTGATCACTGCATTTTAATCTCTCAATATGGTTGATGCATTTTGTGCAACTTGGAAACTGGTTGACAGCCAGAATTTTGATGAATACATGAAAGAACTGGGTAAGTAAAAATAAGACATT
>NW_015604401.1:0-508 GCF_001515605.1 Sinocyclocheilus anshuiensis | reverse complement strand
AGGGCTATGATTCAACACAGCAGGTTTTGCAATGCTTTTATTACTTTATAACAGATTTCAAGGTCAAAAGTCTCATCCCGAAAGAAAGTGTGTGTATGTGTGTGTGTTCATAGGCATGCATATTAAACTCGCTGTTTGTGGTCTCCCTGCAGTGTGAGCAGTGGTTGCTGACACACGAGGTGCACTGCGGTCCCTCTTCAACCTCCGAACGGCAGCAGAATAACACAACCTCGTCTGAGGACGGGTAAATATACCTCACCGTCTGGTCCGAGCCGAGGTTGCCTGTCCGCGTGAGCATCCTCACTGTTTGTACATGCAGCATGGATGACTGGCCTGCTTATCAAGTCCCGCCCACAAGTTTCACCTGAAACTTTGAGTTTTATCTCTCCTTCTTTTATTTCATCCTTTCATCCACATGTCTGTTCATCCTCGCTGTCCCACAGTCACAGTCAAACTCGTACTTCATAGTATGCCACACATTCCTTTGCTCTGTCATTCATCAAATTCA
>NW_015604400.1:0-508 GCF_001515605.1 Sinocyclocheilus anshuiensis | reverse complement strand
TTATCACGTGTTTATCATGACAGTTTGATCACTGAAAAATCATTTAAAAAGTATTACTCTACAGCCTTATTTTTATTATGCTCCGCTATAGCCTACGTTGTGGATATCTAAAATCACGATCTAAAACGTAGCTTAATGTGGTAAGGATATATAGGCCTATATACTAAATATACTTCACTTAAATCATTTACAGATTAAAAAAAATGAAAGAAAAAAATGTGCTGAGGGACATTGTGACGTGCTCCGAAGTCCCTACAGAAAGGATGCGAGACTGCAGAAATTAAGCGGCATCCTGCTTGTTTTCTTTAGTTTGCAAAAGTTTTACAGTTTTGAATTATGTTTTGCTTCTGTCTGTATGACCATAAATTATGGGGTAACAGTTTCCTCAGAAGAGGAAAAAAATGCAGTGATCGCGCCGGCGCCTCAAGCGCATTCAACATATTTTGCTAACTTGACATCGCAACCTGTTCATTATCAAAATAAAATACAGTTAAAGAAACATATAAAA
>NW_015604399.1:0-508 GCF_001515605.1 Sinocyclocheilus anshuiensis | reverse complement strand
GAGAGGTGAGCCATTCTCAGTTTCTCGCTGTTTAGACAATTGTAAACTACACTTTACACAGTTTGTTTCTGCAGTACTCTGCGAGGAGGCAGTTTCTGGCTTGTTTTAATGGAGTACAGCGCTGTTTGAACACTTAGATCAGCAGACAACAAGCATGATGTGAGGAACACATGCTAAATTCATTCAGAGCTGAGTGATTTTGTGTTTTATATGTTCGTGTGAAGGATTGTTTCAATGCTTGGAGTGATAATGTTGCTGTTACTGAATGCTGATCTGTGAGGGGAATGGATGCAGAACAATATCAATATTGCTGCTGCGGTTTTATTTGGTATTTCTCTCTTGATATTTATCTTTGGCAGATCACATTTGTTACAGTAGTTTGAGAGCGTAACTATGTTTTACAACGTTGTAGTGAACGCTAGTGGCCAGATTGACTTACTGAATGTGATCTACTACTTTTACTGAGAGAGAGAGAGAGAGAGAGAGAGCGAGTGTGTGTGTGTGAGAG
>NW_015604398.1:0-508 GCF_001515605.1 Sinocyclocheilus anshuiensis | reverse complement strand
AATCATTCCTCATGCCATTCCAAACCCTTCTTTGACTTTCTTCTTTGAAACAGATTATCTTAGCCGCTCTTTCAAAATAAATAAGTTATTGAAGATGCTTCAAAAAGCATGCAGAAATGGGAAATATCATAAAAATGGTTTATATGACCCATGCACTACATTCCATCTCTTCTGAAGATCTACAAAAGCTTTGTGTGAGTAAAAGACCACAATTGAAACCATTAAATCACTGATTGCCCCTGTAGCAAGCCGTTATCCATTGTGACCAAATCATCTCAATCATTCAGAGCGAGCTGAATCAGCCAACTCAATGAAAAGATCCAACAAACAAGCAACGTTTGGTTTACAAATTAGAAAGAACTACTTCTTTCATTAAATGCACCAAGGAGTTCGATTTAATTGTAAGCTATCGTATGTCTTCAGACGACTCGGAATCTAATGCACGAGTGTATGGAGCACTTTCGCACCCTTTAGCCCACATTTCATCGTAATTGCCTGGAAAAAAAAA
>NW_015604397.1:0-508 GCF_001515605.1 Sinocyclocheilus anshuiensis | reverse complement strand
TTACCTTCACCTAAGCCATAAGCAGCTGTGTTTACAAGGATACTTCCAGAGACATGCATTTTGACATAATTTTGCGCGTATGTGTCATTTCAGGCACACATAGACACGGAAGTGAACGGGATTCAGAGTTCACGTGCACCTGCGTGGCTCTCACCGTGTCTACATCGGACGCGAGCGGCGCGGTGCGACAAAATACTATAAAACCCATTATAATCAGTGATACTGTCTATACTGGATGTGGCGCGGCGCGACAAATCCCCGACAGTAAACTGATGCCACATTCTATTTATGACGTACTGACACAAAGTTAAAATAATTTGCAATGGTCGCTTTGTCGCGTCCAGTGTAGACAGATTTCAGAGGTGCGGGGCAGCGTGACACGACAGCTGTCGCGTCCGGAGTAGACACGTTGTCTGTGTGTGAGCAAAGAAAACGATCAGTATAAAAATAACACTCAGTATAGTAAACATCGCACATCCTGCGATGTGACTATCGCGGATGCGCACAT
>NW_015604396.1:0-507 GCF_001515605.1 Sinocyclocheilus anshuiensis | reverse complement strand
ACTGCACCCCATAAACACAATCAAGCCTAGAAAAAAAACACTGAATCACCCCTTTAATCCTTCCAATCGATTGGCAATTGTTATGATTAAGCTGCAGTGGTGCCATCTAATTTGTAATAGTTTCAGCCGGGCAGGATATGGATTTTTTTTATTATTTTTAAATTTATAAAGATATTGATTAGTTAGCAGGATATTGCTGATAGAATCAAGATATTAGGCTGACTGACCGAGATATTATCGTTGTTGTTGTTTTAATCATATATTTTATCTGATACGCAAAACCATCTGTTTTTAAGGATAAGAATAAAAGGTATTTTGGTTGGACTGACGGTGCAATTTATCAGTCAATCTGTTCCCACATTCCCATCTGCCCTTTCCAGTAGTGCATTTTCCCCGCAGGCTATGTGCAGAGTCACATATGATTCAATGACACTCAGACTAAAGAATCACTTAAAGGGGTCATAAATTTTTCCTTTCTCTTTGGAGTGTTACAAGCTCTTGGCGCAT
>NW_015604395.1:0-508 GCF_001515605.1 Sinocyclocheilus anshuiensis | reverse complement strand
GAAGAAGTGTCATTTTCTTCGGAGAAGTGTGAAATTTCTGGGGCATGTCATTGATGGCACTGGAGTGGCAACAGATCCAGACAAGGTTAGTGCCATCTCTGCCATATCTGTATCTGATCTGATGATGCCGGATGGAGTGACTCCTTCACAAAAAAAGATAAAGTCATTTTTGGGAATGGTGTTATATTATCAAAACTTCATTCAAAACTGCTCCAGTATTGCAAAGCCGCTGTTCGCCTTGACTGCTGCACCCAGAGGAAAGAAGACCCCTGGGAGAGGCATTGCGTCATTCAAAAGACTGAACCCTGATGATTGGAAGCAAGAGCACAGTGTGGCGTTTGAAAAACTAAAGACAGCCCTGTTAGAATCTGTTGTGCTGGCTCACCCCGATTTCAGCCGGCCATTCATTTTATGTACTGATGCGTCTATGGATGGGTTAGGAGCTGTACTGTCGCAGGTCCCAGAAAGAGAAACTAAGGCACGTCCCATCGCCTTTGCCAGTAAAGCT
>NW_015604394.1:0-508 GCF_001515605.1 Sinocyclocheilus anshuiensis | reverse complement strand
TCGCGATACATATTGATATTGAATTATTGTCCAGCCCTAACTGAAAGCCTCTCTGACAAAATACCATCCTGAATTCAGTTCTCATTTACGGCTTATTATTATGGTCAGATACACACAGAATAGCGTCTAAATGCGTGACTTGGCAAGAATTCACATAAACATAGTCTGTGTCTTAAGTGAGCATAAACAGTTCTTACATATCAGTACATGAGATCCATGCATCAAGTCTTAAAGGGACAGCAGCCTAATAATATACCTGCTGCTCTGTGTCTGTTAATCAAACAACAAAAGACAAAGAGAAAATCACTGTGTTCTTGACTGAATAACTTCAGTAGTTTTGATAAGGATTAGGGCTGCCACTAATGACTATTTTGATTTTGATTAATCTATCGACTAATTTATCGATTAAACGATTAATTTCCCACAAAAAAAATCTACAATTTTACTTACGAATATTTTATTGAACTATATTTCATTAAACCAAATGAAATCCAAAAGTAAAAAAGTA
>NW_015604393.1:0-508 GCF_001515605.1 Sinocyclocheilus anshuiensis | reverse complement strand
TTTTTTTTTTTTTTTGCTTGATCATTTAAATGATTCTTTAATTAATTTGTAATTGTTATTTGGAACTATTTTTATTGGCGGATTAAAAATATGTGATATAACTTCTTGTATATATAACTGTTGTATAAAAGCAATATCACACTCACAAATTGGATTATTGTACTGAATATCTGCAGAGTTTGGCCATTCACACCCTTGTGAATATTGCTTAACCATAAAGTTATGAAAACGAAAGGGTCATTTAAAGATCAATCATCATGGTTGACATGCCGGGACCATGAGAATATTAGAATAAGGCCGACCTCATTTACATACCAATGCTATCAGTATATTTTCACCAGTAGTTTTCACATACAAAAAATTAGCCAATCATTTACATTTAGAAGTCTTAAAAGATTAAGCAAAACCAGACTGTTTCATTCTAAAGAACAGAGATAGAGGAAATGTCTCACAAAATAAAATTACAACTGATTACGGGTATTGTTTGGGTAACATTGTATGTCAAAAT
>NW_015604392.1:0-508 GCF_001515605.1 Sinocyclocheilus anshuiensis | reverse complement strand
CTCCTATCAGTGTTTTTTTTTTTTTTTTGGCTTATTGATTCAAGTAAGCCCACTTTGATAGTTTTAATATACTAATGTGTTTTACAGAGAGACAGTGGAGAGCTGAAACTGTCAGTGTTGTGATTTTTCAGCCAGGTCGTGTTTAAAACATAGACATTCCTGTAAACTTGAAAGATTTTCATTAATTTATTTTTTTTATAAAATAAAATGCAAAAAGAAATCTGCCACTGTCGGTCCAATCCATAGGAGTGTTTTTGATATTTCGTTGACCTGCCCCCCCCCTCCATACTTGGTTCTTGCCCCTGTGTATTCGGTACTGAAGGCATTAATTGTTTTTTGTTTTTTTGTTCACCCCATATTAATTTGAAGATTTGTTTTTCTGCTGTCCTGCCCTTTGTATGCTCATGTCACTCCTTGAGAGAATGTTTCAATAAAGATGTGTTGCATTACCTGCTTGTCTGCCGCTGCTTTCTTTTTGCTCTCCATGCTCGAAAATCCTCTCACCTGT
>NW_015604391.1:0-508 GCF_001515605.1 Sinocyclocheilus anshuiensis | reverse complement strand
TTGAGAAATTCACTGGCATTGATTTAATATGTTTATGTAAAAGCATTGCTAAACTATTGCGGTTTGTGTATGGCTCTCTGTTTGTCTTATGCCATTACACTCAGGTGAAATATGGCAGGGAAAGGGTTCAAGTTCACTTGTCCGAGACACAAAAACATACCCGGTCATTAAGTGCTCTCAAGGGCTTGAAGCAACTGGGATCCAGCAGGGAACTACTTGTACCACTGAGTTTAACAAACCCAGGTAACTAGACTCTGGGGTACAGCCCTGGTAAACATGTAGGGAGAAAAGGCCTCTGGAGAGTAGCAGATCTACCTAGCAGGCCTTCTCATTATGAAGAGGCACCTTCTGATTTGGACACTGACACTCATTTTCATTCATTTTCTCTGGAATAGTTAAATACGTAGGATAAACTACACTCAGATAGCATACACTCTTAAAAATAAAGGTGCTTTACGATGCAATAGAAGAACCTTTTTTGTCTAAATGGTTTCATAAAGAACCTTTA
>NW_015604390.1:0-508 GCF_001515605.1 Sinocyclocheilus anshuiensis | reverse complement strand
TGATGCGCGCGCATCCTGAATGTTTACATTACAAACCTATCTATTGGCAGAGAGTCACCATCTCGTTTTCTGATAGGCTAACACGTGCGCCGTGGTCAGATTGATTGATTCATTTATTCATTTCTGTTTAAAAAGCCAACAGCTGTAGAATGTTTTGTGAATTTATTTAATTTTATATTTTTCTTTTGTTGTTGTTATACAAGTATCTTCAAAGTCCTTATGTTTATTTTATTATCTTAATTTTATATCAATTTAAAAGAAACGAAACAGTCAGGTAACGTCGTTAGAGGACATTTCATTACGATATGCTTGAAAATATTTTCTATTTTCAAGTATATGAAAACATAATTTCTCTCAGGAAATTACTATAAATAGTGCGATGTTTCAACTTAATTTGTTGAATTAATAAAGCTTTACCCTTTGGGAACTCGTGGATATCAAGTAGCCTGATCGAGACGTTTCTCAACATAGACATGTATATGTTTCTCAACGGCTCTGATTCTGATCT
>NW_015604389.1:0-508 GCF_001515605.1 Sinocyclocheilus anshuiensis | reverse complement strand
ATCTCAATTTCGAAAAAATGTACCCTTATGACTGGTTTTGTGGTCTAGGGTCACATATATAAATATATAAAGTGTAATGAAATAAACACTTAAATGTTTATTTTGAGTGGTTTATTTCCACTAATCTGAAAGAAGGCATGTTATGGAATCAACATTGCCCAAAAATCTCTAAACTGACCAGTGCAAAAACAATGGTTTTGCCTGTAGTGTATTGACTTAAAAAATGATAATAAGTACTATTGTTAATATAAGTATTATTGTCATTATATAACAATATATTTAAAAAAATCATTAAACAAAAATGGTCAATTACTGAATTATAAAAACATTCATACATTGATACAAAATGCTTTGTATCATTTAAAAAAATAGGTTGGCTAGCCTTATGCATTTTTTTTTGCTTTAGATGGACTTACCCAGCAATGTTGGCCATGGAGCTGAGGGCGTCATAACCCTGAGCAATAGTAACACGGGGCACCTGGTCCATGGCCAGGACGGTGGCTTTGCG
>NW_015604388.1:0-508 GCF_001515605.1 Sinocyclocheilus anshuiensis | reverse complement strand
ACATTTCCATGACTTTTACAGTCATTTCTGTCTATGAATACACTGTCTAAGAAGATGGCATTTTCAGGTTTTCAAAACACATGGTGAATATTCCTATATCTTCCTGTGGAGTTTAGGCCTTGTAATAAGAAATGACAGATTCTGAAGGATGCAAGGCTATAAGCATCACATCTCTAGGCATACCCTGCACTGACTTCACCATTTTCTGTCAATCCATATAACGTATATGGTTAAAATGAAATATTCTAGATTCTGGTTGTTACTTTACTTCATCTTACTGATGTTTGTTTACCACTTAACAAGATTACCAGACATTTCCACAAACCTCTCCGAAACACCCTTATTGAAGAAGTTTTAAGCCTCTGATTTACCTGAAATGCTTCTCATTCTTCTGTTGTTTGAGCTGTTTTTCTGTTTTCATTGTGTACTTTTCAGTAAATAACGCTTCCTCCAGTGGACAGTAAACTCACGTGGCGTGTTTGTTCTGCTCGTCTTCCTCTACGCCGCG
>NW_015604387.1:0-508 GCF_001515605.1 Sinocyclocheilus anshuiensis | reverse complement strand
TAGGCAAGACAGATGAAAACGCAGCGGTGGCAGTATGAGATTTCAGCGCGGGTCCAGATTAAACTGGACTCTCCCAAATGAGAGCTGACAGGCTCAACGAGCGGCAGATCATTTCTGGTGAGCGCTGCAGTCTGCGGAGCCGCCCCCACGGAGCAGAGGTGAGCCGGTAAGGATGATAACTCATACCCTTAATTGAATCGTGGCTTTAAATTTCATAATACAAGATGCCCATGTGACAGCTGCCGAAAAAAATGAGGTGATGGAGCCAAGGGTATAGCATAATAAGAGGAAGGGAGGAGGGGGAAACGTCTCGGGCGCATAGAGCGAGGTACGGGGGATATTCTTCTTTGATAACGGATAGCCTCCAGTTGTATGGACCATTATTCCGAGCACACCTTACAAAGCAAATGAACTTGACAGATGGCTGTGTCACCCAAACCCTTGACTACCGGTCCGATTATGCAGAAAACAATACAATAGAAAAGGGAATCATTACCAAAGGAACTCG
>NW_015604386.1:0-508 GCF_001515605.1 Sinocyclocheilus anshuiensis | reverse complement strand
TAAACATCCTTAAATCAAGATACATTTACTTGAGATGCAAATTGATCACATGAAGTCTTGTTTTCTGAGAAATTGGCCAGAATGTAGTGAGTTAATGTTTGAAACGAGAATACATTTATGTCAGTGGGGGATGAAAACTTGTCTTCCTATTGAAATAAGTAGATTTTCCTGTTCTTGTTTTAATCAAAATCACTTCATTTTGGCCAATTTCTCATGAAACAAGACTTCCTATGCCATCTTCATTCACAGATAAATGTGTCGATTTAATAATCTTAGTCATTCGCATTGGAAAACAAGACGAAAATACTTTTTTTGCAGTATGATCAGAAGGTAAATTTTATGCTAATTCCATATTTTAGAACAGCGGAGATATTGAAGCTCTTTTTGTAAAATGAATGAAACAGTAATGGAGATGTGTTGAGTTTTCAGATTTTAAAGCATTGCTAATGTGAGACATTTACATTTAGACACCATATTGATGTATTGTGTTCCATTCTATTTATTCTTT
>NW_015604385.1:0-508 GCF_001515605.1 Sinocyclocheilus anshuiensis | reverse complement strand
CTTTAGTTGATGATTCTGCATAACCGCCAGCTCCCTGAATGCAAATCTCTTTTCTGTTTCTGTGATCGGAAGTTATATGTCTCGTCGTGATTGTGAAAAGGTTCTGGAGCATTTGCTGTTTTCAGAGGAGCAATGAGCTGCCAATACAGTTTTTTATTTTTATTCCTCTGTGGCTTTGCTGCGCTCTATGGTATGATTTCATTTTGTGTAGCTATTTTAATAAACTTAAGTAAAACAGCTTATTTCCCTTAATTGTAGGTGTTTTACTGTTGGCCTAAGTATTTAGTTGATGACATAAAAAGTTACAATGTGATTAAAATATAAGAATAATACACCACATTAACTTTTGTTCTCATGCATATAGTGTTATTTATATACAGTAAATAGATGTCTAACATATTTTTACATTAAGATAAGTTTTAAGGGGCAGGTCAGGTAAAATACCTCTTTAAGGCAAAAACTGCATTACAGTCATTTTTGGACACTTTTTAAATGCAAATATTTTTTT
>NW_015604384.1:0-508 GCF_001515605.1 Sinocyclocheilus anshuiensis | reverse complement strand
GCCCACAAACACTGAAAGAAACCCACATAAAGGACGAATATGACATTGTGAATCATGTGGCGCGAAGGATCCATCGTGCTTATCAGGAATGACAGTTCATGCGGGTATCTGGCACCATAACCTTCCCAATCCCACCTCTCCATCTGTCCCATCGGAATCTAACGGGCACGGATCTGTACCGTCAGCATGTGTCGCATCTCTCCCGGTGATCTGGACAAAATGCCGTGGAATGAGTGGGTGGATGCAGAAATAACTGATGGTAGTTCCCTTTAAAACCATCGTCAGGTCGGAAAAGGCATTTAGACACGCATTTAATATGCTATTTTATACACAAGTGCATTTTTGCTGTGCTTGTTAAAGCTGCGCTGTGTATTTCTGAACTAGTCATTTTGAGACAACTCAACGCAATCTTGGGAATTCGTAACTTTTTTTTTACTGGTGCTGAAGAGAAGTTAGGGATGGACCTTAAAGGCACAGTTCACCGAAAAATGACTCAAACAAATGACTC
>NW_015604383.1:0-508 GCF_001515605.1 Sinocyclocheilus anshuiensis | reverse complement strand
TGTTTGTTTGCCGGTGTTGTGGGTAATTAGCACATTGTGAGAGAGGCGTGAATAAGTGGGGAAAACTCGTCAGGTGGAAAGAAGTCGTGTTCATTTGTGGCGTTCAGCTCCTGCTGCTGTAAACACACACACCTGAACACACACCTGCAGAAATACACACACACACACGCCGCATGAATCTTTCAATTCAAAGTTATTTTTTCACTTAAGAATGTGATGCAAATTAGGCTTTAAAGTCACATGAAATAAACATTGAGTCTATTTACTTAAATACACATTCCTATTGTGAGCAACTCATAAGTGCAGGTTATTCTGTAGAGTTTAATGTTTAGTAGTTTTGAATCATGGCTTTTGCAACTCTGGTCAAGAAGTTTGCATTTTTATGTGACATTTAAAGCAAAAATAAAGCATTTGAATCTGTCGTTTGCATCTAAAGCTCAGATAGATTCGTTTTTACAGTTTCTTCAACTGCTTACACACAAAATCTTCACTTGTCACACAATTTCTG
>NW_015604382.1:0-508 GCF_001515605.1 Sinocyclocheilus anshuiensis | reverse complement strand
AAAAAAAGACGGTGTAATTGATGAGGGGCGGGGGTATGGAGTGACGTCATATGTTGAGAGACAGAATCAACTTCTGCCGACTTTGCATTCCGGGTAGATGGCGCCGCTTTTCCTCAAAACATTTGAAGTTGGAAACGAAAAAAAATATGTCTTTGATGGATGGAACATTAGTGCAGTTTATCACGGCACGATTTACAATGAAGAAATCGAGTCTAGTTCATATGCCACTCGTGTAAACATCATTTAAGCATCAGCGAACAGGAGGCGCATCGGGTGGACGGTCGGACTGCAGCATCCACCTGAATCTCCTCACCAGCCTCCGCCTCTCTGAGAGCGCGAGAGTGACGGGAACGGAGGACGAGATTTCACCAGACCGGAGGCTATGGCAGCCGGTGGAGGATGCGGGGAATCGGTGGATCATTACCGGGCCGAGGTGGAGAGGCTGACCCGAGAGCTCGCAGAAGCGAACCGGGAGAAGATCCGGGCTGCGGAATGCGGTCTGGTGGTG
>NW_015604381.1:0-508 GCF_001515605.1 Sinocyclocheilus anshuiensis | reverse complement strand
AGGCTGATTTGTTATGTTTGTAGTTGTCGTCACACAAATAGCCTGAATTTCCTATGACTGGTAACGATGTGTAGTATGCCGCCGTAACGCTCCCGCAGTATGTATAATTGTGAGTTCCCTTGTTTTTAATTCCCAGTTTATTGTGAGTAACTCACTTTTCTATGTTCGGCAGGTAACTGCACGTGCAAGGGTTTCTGTGATTGTTAGTTTGGGGCAGAATACATCCACTGCTGTGAAGGCGCTGCTGTTTTGCCTGGGTCTCATCTTGGTTTATTTGGTTACGGTTCGTGAGTTTGTGTTTATGCCGTGCATGCGTGCGTGTATGTGTGAGTGTGTGGTGTGTTTGTATTGTGGTTGTGCCTGAGTTATTTGTTTCTTTGAGCAGATATTTAACTATCTGTTTGTTTGTTTTTTGGTTTGTTTTGGTGTAATTTTTTTTTCTGTATTTTGTCATTTCTTTTGTATTGTATTTTTCAGTCAATCTGTATAGTGGGAGAGCCCAGCTGTG
>NW_015604380.1:0-508 GCF_001515605.1 Sinocyclocheilus anshuiensis | reverse complement strand
CCTTTTTGTCATGGTCTACATTCACATTCACTGTATGGACTTAAGCAGCTTGGCCATTCTGCTAAACTTCTCCTTTTGTTTTCTACAGAAGAAAGTAAGCCATACAGGTTTTATGTGTACTCTAACACCTGCTTACTGCATATCTGTTGATTTGGCTCTCCATAACACCTTTTTCCTGACTGATTAGAAGAGTACTGCTAGTTGAAGTCACAAAGACAGAAAGAAAGGAGGACTGGATGATTGTAATTCTGCATTTGTTCAAATAGATGGAAAGACCTGTCTTGCTTAAGCTGCTCATTGTGTAAGTTGCTCAGTGTGTAAGTTGCAAAAATAGTTAGACAAGTTAGATAACTCTGAGTCAGAGCAATCATTTCACCAACACGTTGTTTTGTGCCAACTCATGGTCCTGTTACATCAAACTGAAAAGTTTTCTATCAATGATTGAAATTACACAATATTTGGTTATATTTTACAATAAGATTCAATTTGTTAACACAAGGATTCCCAA
>NW_015604379.1:0-506 GCF_001515605.1 Sinocyclocheilus anshuiensis | reverse complement strand
TTGAATATAAAGTATACATTATTTTAAGTCAATATCATGTATAATATGTTAGGTAAACAATTGTTTAACTACTGAAATTAAGTAAATTATATTAAAACAAATATATTAAAATTACATATTAAATATATAATAAATATATTAAAATAATATAGATAGATAGATAGATAGATAGATAGATAGATTGTTGTTTATATATATGGGAAAACGCTGGATTTCAATATTATTTATCATATTTTAATTTAATAACATAGATAAACATTTAACTGAACTATACATCAAGCTTGCTCTGAAATCATCATGTGACTGATTGGATTAAAATGAGATGTGCCTGTTTGTGTAACCTGCATTCTGACACACACACACACACACACATACTGTACATACACACACAAAAATCTCTGCACATCTCCCTTCACGGACGGCTAGCTGCTCATAAATCTCACCCCCCAAAAAGAATTAGCAGGAACAATTTAAGCAGAGAGGGGTTTTATTTTATCATTTGTCAG
>NW_015604378.1:0-507 GCF_001515605.1 Sinocyclocheilus anshuiensis | reverse complement strand
ACACACACACACACACACACACACACAACACACACAACACACACAGTATGACCATACACATAGTACAAAACACAAACATCTAAAATACACACATTTGACCTAATATATATATATATACTGTATATACACTTTTTATTTTCTCACACACTCACAGGCTGATGACGGCGTCTAATTTCTTCATATCGTCACGTCTCTCCACCTTGTGCTGGTTCTGACCCAGATGAGCAAATCTATAAACACACCGAGATAAAGAAGCATCAGTAAATGAACAATCAGCAGAATCACGGAATCAGCAGCAACAAGTCATTTCAACACTCAATTCACAGATCAAAGCAGCTGCAACAAAATCCTCAGCACGCGAATCATGACATTTAACGGATATCAGATACTGAAATTTCTGAAAAACGTGGATAAATGGGTGACGCGTTTCCTAGAAACGTCTGCAATGTGTGTGTGTGTCTATGTGAGTGTGTGTGTGTGTGTGTGTGTGAGTGTCTGTGTGTGTGT
>NW_015604377.1:0-508 GCF_001515605.1 Sinocyclocheilus anshuiensis | reverse complement strand
ATTGCCTTATGTCAACAATGAAAGTATTTTTATTGTTTTATATATATTTATATAGTTATTTTTTATATAATTTTTGACTTTACATAATATTGTTTGTCCAATATTTTGAAGTGAAGAAAAGTTTATTTTTTTACTTATACAAATTTTGACCAAAATCTGGCAAGATGGTCTTGGAGCCGAGCCGCACAGAAATGAAGAAACATAAATATAGAAATACCTCTTGGAAGTTGAGCATGCCTGTGTTTAATGTGACTCTTCAGCTATCAAGGTAATCATAAGCTGTGTTACCATTAACTTAACTTTGCATGTTACTCTGGTTAACATGCAGAATAACTTTTTTGTGAGCTTATTCTCACACCTAAACCTCTCCTTGGCAGCCTGTTGGCACACTCTGCTATGCCACTGGCCCTGAACCTTTAAGGTCATGGGTTCAAATCCAGGGTGGCACATGCCCAGACCAGAAGAGATACCAGAAGTGGTGCGAATGTTGCTTCTGTTCCAGACGTTG
>NW_015604376.1:0-508 GCF_001515605.1 Sinocyclocheilus anshuiensis | reverse complement strand
CTCTACATGCTGCTCTGCCATACATCACAGTTCTTAGTTTGTACATTCTCAGAATGATATGCAGTGCGTTTCCTTACTTAATTTTTGTATAGACCATAATCAGGGCCATTCATAAGGGCCGGTCATTCGTCCCTGTTCAGAATGGATGTCCGGAGGTCAAGGGTCAAGACCATGTTCACTTTGGCATATATGGGTTATGACGGCTGAATACAGAACCCCACAGACGAGGGAGTCCAGGAGCTTTTGTGCTTCACAGGCAGGTGTGTCTCCACAGAGATCTTAATGCGAGGTTGAGCTCAGGTATAGGTTGAACAGAAGCATGCATAACACTTTAGCATTTCTACTGTAACAGTAACAATGGCTCTCAGCAAGAGAAGTTGACACAGACACACAATGGTGGGAATCGCACACTGTGGACACCCGCCGACACAAGAGGGCTGGCACGGGATCCTGAGTCTCAAGGCTTACAGGTTCACAGAAAGGCCTAGTGATGGTAGTCCTTCTTACT
>NW_015604375.1:0-508 GCF_001515605.1 Sinocyclocheilus anshuiensis | reverse complement strand
CCTTGCTCCTCAGTCCGCTCAGCAGTGCACCCGTGACAGGTATAGCCTTCAGCTAAATGTATAAAACGGATAGTCACTGCTTGACTGCATTAACTGCTAAAATGGATTTGAGATGCATTTACACATCTCAAATAACTATATTCTTATTTCTTAAGATTTATCGTTTCTCTTAAGTCTATTTTTGCTGAATTGCATGAACTGATGTGCTCATGTGGCAGTGGTAAATTAAATGTATGTTTACATCATCAGTTATTTATTAATGTTGACATTTCACATGTTTCATTTTAACCTGAATTTGGCAAATTTGTAGACAAGCTGTTGACGCTGCATAGTATATAATAAATTACTCTTTTTAAATGTGCATGTTTATCAAAGAAAAAGACCAGTTTTTAATCGAATGGCAACCAGTAACATAATATATACATTTAATTATATATATATACACACGTACATGCCTTCATTTCTGTAAGGTCAAACCATACATAGCATCTGTTCTCTAACACTGTTA
>NW_015604374.1:0-508 GCF_001515605.1 Sinocyclocheilus anshuiensis | reverse complement strand
TATTCCTGCATGCATCTCGGGCCGCATCGCCATGGCAACAGCTCTCCTCCACCTTGACGTGTTGCCATGCGACATGTTTCTTCCTGCCTGCGATGATTGTTGCTTCCTGCTCTGCTTGAAACCCTTCCTGTCTTGTCATGCATGCTTTTCGCAAGTGCACAAATGACTGACAGTCATTTTTGTGACAATTTTAGATGTGTGTCTTGGATATTTTTTCGTTTTTGAAGTGGTTTTGACTTCATTGGTTTATCCATCAGCATAAGCATATCAGATTTTTTCTTTTTAAAATGTTTTAATGCATTTCTATAACATTCTTTTTTTTTCTCATATATAAAACACTTTAATATATGTATGACCAGAGGGGTTGTTCTTACTAGTCACAGACTGATACAGTATATTGACCAGGCCAGTTGATTAATAATAATTGAAGATGATATTTGGCTATTTTGAGATTACCATAAATTAAACAAAGATTCGTCTATTGTAAGTTTTAAATGTTATTATTTAT
>NW_015604373.1:0-508 GCF_001515605.1 Sinocyclocheilus anshuiensis | reverse complement strand
TACAAACAGATGGCCAGGTTTGTACTAATTTTTTTAATAGTCCTAAAAAAGTTCTTGGTGCTATAAATCGTTTTCAGCCATCTTAATAGCTTTAAACACACACCTTCTTTCAAAACCACTCCCTCAAAACACAAGTCAACAAACCTAAAAACATACAGTGCATTGCTGATTGGATAATTAAATGGAGGAATTTTTTTGTTTTGTTTTTTTGTTAAAGGCAGTTAATGCTTTTATTCAGCAGGGATGCATTATATGTATTAAAAGAGACAGTAAAGATATTTATACTGTTACAAAAGGTTTTAGTTTCTCTTTTGATCTTAGAGAACTCTTTTTGGTAAAAGCCATTCCGAATTCTTGGAACAAGCATTTCTCAAGAAAAGTTTAAGAGGTTATTAGCATCAACAGTTATGAGGCTAGTCTCCCACAAGGAAAAAGCTCATTTTAATGTTTATTTTCTCTTTCCCACACTGTTTTTTGATGTGCACTGCAAAAAGTACCTGGTCCATGT
>NW_015604372.1:0-508 GCF_001515605.1 Sinocyclocheilus anshuiensis | reverse complement strand
TAATTTATTCTCAACTTTGTGTGTTTCTTGGTGGCACTCATCCTGATGGTTTTGGCCATATATAGTGCCCTTTGTTAGGAAAAAATAAATAAAATAAAAGAATAAACAACTGATCATATAAGTCCTTAAATTTTATTACATATTAAGCTTTTAAAATGCAATTTTGTTTAATTGTATGAGCTTTATTTTAATCATTTGCTGCACTTTTTCTTACATATTCATGATTTTATACCTGCTTATTTTTGTCCATTTTGCTTATAAATAAATGTTCACCTTTTAATTAGTCTATTACTGTTGCCTATGTTTTACTGTAGTAATTCATGGTGATTTTTTTTTAATTTCTAACATATTGTTCCCTTTCTCACCCAGTGCTGGGTTGCCAAAATGACCCAAACTAGGTTGTTTTTAAAGCATAATTTCTTAAGTGGTAAACTGAAATTGAAATACTTTACTTTCAAATGCCCCCCAATTGCTGAAGGGTCTGCACAACTTTTTAGTACAATTTCAA
>NW_015604371.1:0-508 GCF_001515605.1 Sinocyclocheilus anshuiensis | reverse complement strand
TGTTTGTTTGTTTGTTTGTTTCCCTCGTTTTTGAAAAAAATAAATTTAGATAGAAGGAAGTGGAGTGAAATGGAGTGTTTATTGAATGTGTACGCATTGTAGACCTACAGGACAATGCAGCCATTTAAAAAAAAAAGAAGAAGAAGAAGAAAGAAATAAACCATGTCCGATATTCAGATTTGTTTTGTTTGTTCGCCAGAGGGCGCAATAATACAACGATGAAGACAGTACATCTGTGTAGATGTAGCACAGACGTAGAAACTATCGTGTTCTATGTATATGAATATATGATTTATTTATTGCAACTAACACCTTTTATTAAAATGGTAAGGGTTTAATTTTGTTCTGTCACCTTTACATTTATGTTCAACACAGTTTGATGTACAGAATGCAGCCACTTTATCAAAAACATTTAAAAACATAATAGGTTTTAGGGGGTTAATGGGGTCGACGGATTTTTATTTATTAAAATATTTGTAGTAACGAGCAGCTGTTTTGCTGTCAGAAT
>NW_015604370.1:0-508 GCF_001515605.1 Sinocyclocheilus anshuiensis | reverse complement strand
AAACAGGCCCCGATTACCTTGATTTATAATCCTCCAGCAGTGTCAAAGAAAAAGAGGGAGAGACAGAGGGAGAGTGAATGGGTCAGTGGCTTATAAGAATATGTGTGAAGATGAAAAGGAGAAATATTTTTAAAATCCAGATTAAAAAGTGCAAAGTTTTTTGGGGGGATTGAAGGACAAGGTCATAATGTCAAAATACCAAGTTCAGTAACTCTCAATATTCAGTTACTAACACAATATTATTCTTACACTATACCATGCTAACATTTGGGATAAGCTTTAATGTTTTTGAAGTCTTATGTGCAACAAGGCCACATTTATTTTTTCAAAAATACAGTAAAAACAGCAATTGTGTGAAATAGTATTATTACAATTTAAAATCATTGTTTTTATTCTATTTTAATATATTTTAAAATTTCATTTATTCCTGTTATGGCAATGCTGAATTTTCAGTAGCCATCACTGCAGTCTTCAGTGTCACATGGTCCTTCAGAAATCATTCTAATAT
>NW_015604369.1:0-508 GCF_001515605.1 Sinocyclocheilus anshuiensis | reverse complement strand
CTCTCTTGCTCTCTAGAGGGGCGTAATTGGGTTACGGAGCACAACCGCACCATTGTTTTTACAGTGGATGGATTGTACGAGCGACATGCCATTCTCACAACAAACGTATTTGAAGGCCAAAGGCATCTCGCTTGTTTGGCCGTTATTGCTGTTGTGCCTCTTACTTCACTAAGATCTTACAGGAGGAAGATGTTGGTCTTCAAACACAGTAAAGTGCCCCTAACTGATGGATTATGCTTATGATGTATTTGCATACTTTCCAGACGAAGGCCAAATGCAATACAATCAACTAACAATGCTGTGCATGAACTTCTTGTGTTACGAACCGTCTGAACATGCAGTGCTTTTAGCGGACGCTAACAGGCTGCGTCTCATTAGCGGGAAACCGGCACTCAACGGCTAAACTATAAGGATGTTTGACCTGATCGGGTTTTGTTTTTGGTTGAAATGTTGTGGAGATTCTTCACACAGGACTTTCGGTTGGATTTTCATGCGAGCTCGTAGCTGC
>NW_015604368.1:0-496 GCF_001515605.1 Sinocyclocheilus anshuiensis | reverse complement strand
TGCGTGCATGCGTGTGTGTGTGTGTGTGTGTGTGTGTGTGTGTGTAAAGTCATATTTTGAGAACAATCCAGCCAGGACATTCCTCAGCATGTCTCCTTTCTTGTTTCTTGAAATAAACCAAGCCATACGGCTTGAAATGACATGAGGGTTAGTAAATTATAATAGAATTTAAATATATAAATATACAAGTTTAAATATACATCTCATATCCCTTTAAAGTGTTTTGTGTCTGACTGGAAAATGAAGGGGACTCGGGACAGAGATGCAGCACGGACAATTAAAGTGTTTACGACTGAGCAAAGCTGCACTGAGGCACTTACAGATTGAGGTTAATAGCAAGAATGCCCTTGTCTAACATGCGTATATGTGTGTGTGAGGGATGAAGAGAGAGCGAAGGAGAGTGTGTTCACTACCCAGCTGGTCCCAATCAAGTGAGAGACGAGTGCAAAGGTTAAGGTAATTACTCTGGCTGGATATGAACTAGTTCAGGGCTCTG
>NW_015604367.1:0-508 GCF_001515605.1 Sinocyclocheilus anshuiensis | reverse complement strand
CCAAAACAAAATCAAGACTTTGTAAAAGAGCATAATAGAACCCCTCTAAATGACCTGCGAGCATCCACTTTTATGTCAGACAACCTGTCCAGCACCTGCACACCTGCCAATCAGTGGCATGTGTGTTTCTACTTCAACAGGGTTGCAGACGGTCGAGGCTGTGCTAAATTTGGCATTAACTCATAAACTTGGATACCGAATTCCTCGCAACCATGGCACTCATCACACACTTCTTAAAACGTTTTAAAACGTGAACCACATTCCCATAGTCCTACACCAATGCACGTGAAGTTCGTGAACTCATACAAACGCTACATGTATATGAATTATGGAATACTGTAAGTTAACGTTAGTGCTTCTACTGCAAGTTATCACTGTAAGAAGGAAAAATTAAGTCACGGGGCAAGCACACAAAACGCATGGATTTTCATGAACTAAGTGTTGCTGTGTACTTACAGGAAGCTTGGGGTCGATTTCACCTCTACAGTAGTGACAGAAGAACCGCTGT
>NW_015604366.1:0-508 GCF_001515605.1 Sinocyclocheilus anshuiensis | reverse complement strand
GTTCTTTATGGAACCATTTAGACAAAGAGGCATTGTGAAACACCTTGATTTGTAAGAATGTAGTGTGTATGTTACTAACAGCATCAAAACACCAAACACTCCTAAATGTTAATAAATCAATAAATAATGAAAGACGGATATGTGAAAAATGTGCAGATAAATCATATGCACTGGAATTTTCTGGGTTATACACTCGGGGCTATATCAGTCCAGAATGTCACAATTAAAAGCACAGGTGAGAAAGATACAGAAACGAGTGATCTCATATGTAAACAGACGCATATGAAAAATAATGCAATCAACAATAAACAGCATATAAATAAAAACTGCCTAATGTTACAGAGTGAAATGTCGATCCACTGTGGGCTGTGCAAGCATTGGGAGTGCTGGTGGAAACAATCTACTGCATCTGTGCTTTGATCCTCGTACTGAATTTGATCCAGATGTAGTATTTGATAAAAACGCGATTTTCTCAGCTTTTTGCTCAAATTTTAATTAAAGGTACCTG
>NW_015604365.1:0-507 GCF_001515605.1 Sinocyclocheilus anshuiensis | reverse complement strand
AGCACTGGGTTGTATTTAACCCAGCATTTTTTAGAGTGTATGCATTATAGGTACAGTGTGAACAATTACAAATGTAATTGGCCTTGTTACCAAGATTAATAGCGACAAAACTCTAAATTGGACATAATACAACAATTAGGATGAAACATTATACACAATCATTTGTGCATTTCATCAGTCAATGAGGTTTCATTGGCCTAACTTCAGTAAATTGAAGATAAAAAGAGAGGAGAGATGAAATGTCACGCAGAATGGTGACTAGCATGAAAAATGCTCAAATTAACATGCAGCGGCCACACACGCTTCAAAGACTATTGTTTCTGATTAATGCTGCTTGTTTGAGTCAAATGGGTGATTAATTATGACGTTTAATTACAGCAGATAAAGGCATACCAGCACAGGCCGATGGAAGATGAATTATGTCACAGCTACTTAAGTGACAATGTCTGGACTGAAGTGCACATAGGGTGTTGCTGTTAGTGCTGAGCTGGATGAGATTGATAATAA
>NW_015604364.1:0-508 GCF_001515605.1 Sinocyclocheilus anshuiensis | reverse complement strand
TTTTGCCTGGAGTTTCATTTTGACAGTTTGCTCCAGTGTGTCAATTTATTTTATCAATTTTCATGCAGATATGTCGTGTTGAGACTCCTTTCTAGATTCATTTATTACAGCTAGATCTTTGCGATAGGACTCAATGGTATTCTGAATCCTATTTTTCCATGCTGGATCCTTATGGGCAGTTTCCAGCCTTGTTGATTCCTTTACCTCACCGGCTATAACTGCAGCAGCTGCATACATAAGCTGATTGACTTCAGTTATGTTCCTGATGTTGCCTTGTGTCATATTTGCTAATACAGTGTTAGCTAAAGCAATCTGATGTCTAATAGCACAGGTGAGTTTCACCTTGTTCAACTTTTTCCAGCCACCCAAGCTAAGGGTCTTTATTTCGAGCAGTTTTTGATTAATGTTCTGCTCCATTTCCAGTGTTTCTTGGTTGATGTTTATTGTTGGCCCAGTTGGTTGTTCTGGTTCTGGTTCAGCAGCTTTGGTTACGATTGGTTGTTGTTGT
>NW_015604363.1:0-508 GCF_001515605.1 Sinocyclocheilus anshuiensis | reverse complement strand
TAAGTGGTTGTTTTTCCAAACCTCATCTATAGCACAAACTTGTGAACCTGTGTCCCAAAGTGCCTGTGTATTTTGTTCGTGTAGGAGACATCGGATAAGACACTTCTTCCCTACTAACTCCCTTACTGTATTTATTTTTCCTGCAACAAAACCGTTCTTTCTCCCAGATTTTCCACGTGACTGTATAACTTGTTCCCTAACACCTGAACAAGCATGTGGCCCACAATCCCTTTGGTGCACAGGCCAATGGGCTCCCTGGCATTCTTCTGAGCAGTATAATGTAGTTTTACACACTGAACAACATTTTAATTCCTGTCTTTCCTTCTTTTTCTTACAACTTGCACAAGACTGGGACTTATTTATACACTTGGTTACCCCGTGTCCCTTGGGAGCAACCCTTCCTAGTTTAAATGACCCCGGTCCCCAGTTCTTGCCCGCCTTTCTGCTCTACAGCCCGCCCTGAAATGCTCAGTGCTCCCACACCTAAAACAATGCTGACAGTATTCTT
>NW_015604362.1:0-508 GCF_001515605.1 Sinocyclocheilus anshuiensis | reverse complement strand
AGTTCGAAGTTCCCATGAAAGGGAACTCATGTACAGTATATTTGTCCTGGCTTTGACATTTTTGTGTCAAAATTGAAGAAAGTGTGACAGTGTCTATGCTGTGGTGTTTATAATTACCATAAAAAATTTGTTCCTCGTTTTGTAAATGGTACATTAAATACACATCCAGTGGGAGTCCGTTGGGCTTAAAAGTTGAAATGTGTAGATAACATTTAAAAAACAAAAAAACAAAGTGTTATGAAAGTGACAAGGTGTAGCAACGATTAGGTGGTGATCAATAAATTAAGGTTCATTAATCGAATAATTTATTTAATAAAACAAATATAATTCACTCATGGTGAGTCTTCAGTGATAAGGGTGTCTTTAATTTCTGTAATAAAATTCAGCATAATTGCAAGTCTGCTATTGCTTGTAACAGTTCAATAAACAAGAGGTTAATACTTACATTTTAGTAATTTAGTAACAAGTAATTTATTTAATTTATAATATATTTAAGTAATTTATATAT
>NW_015604361.1:0-508 GCF_001515605.1 Sinocyclocheilus anshuiensis | reverse complement strand
CTCGCAGATACAAACGGGGTAAATAATGCTTTGTGTTTTGATTAAAATAACGTTAACATTGGCTGGCCGCATATCACATTGTTTATTACTTATCAGAGCTGTTGAAACCGGAGATTCACACTAAATAAAACCAAATAATCCACACATAAGATGAAATCAACCGATGCAAGGAGCATTAATGTCCTACTCTAAGGCTGATGATACACGGGGCAACTTTTTGAGCATTGTTGCCGTGCAACTTTGGGCAATGTTACCATCAACGGGCAATAGAAATTTGTTACCCATTCTCAATGGGAGCATTGCTCAAAAAAAGTTGCCTGGCAAAGTTGCCACATGTATCATCAGCTTAACTATATAGAGATTTTCACAGAGGAAATAACAAATATCCTTCTAATTTTTCTGAGTTATATGACTTGTCCCACAAATATGCACTAGATACCCAGACAGCAACATAGTGTTGGCTCAGATCCAGCCCACATCTGGCCCATGTGAAATCCATGCGGGCCAG
>NW_015604360.1:0-504 GCF_001515605.1 Sinocyclocheilus anshuiensis | reverse complement strand
ACACACAGACACACACACACACACACACACACACACACACACATGATGATTATGTCCAGTGAAATGTTGTGGAGGAGTGCAGGGTTTTCCCCCGTCTGGACTCAGTTTGTGCGCATGCGCATGGACCAGCACACACTCCTTTACAAACAAACAGGTAAAATATGCCGAATCATGCATCATAATTTTATTAAACTATGTTAAAATCTTTAGTTTAATAGCATCCAGGTGCGTCTTAGATACTTTTATATTTTTTTTCTAATTGTTTAGATATGTTCTTACAAACAAACAGTGCATATTTTATACGTCCAGACATGAAAATGACGGGAAATTGAAACTTTTTTGATGGCTGTTGATTTATTGTAGATTCTGAAGGAATGTCAGCTGTCGAAAGGAGCTTGTGGAAATATAAAATACATTAAATGAGCGTCGCCCCCTGGTGGAGCAGGCGAGCTTTTTACATCAGCTTAAAGGGGTCCTATTATGCTCTTTTACAAAGTCTTGATT
>NW_015604359.1:0-508 GCF_001515605.1 Sinocyclocheilus anshuiensis | reverse complement strand
GTGGATTTCCCGAGAGTTTTCAGCATTTTTAGGAAAAGGTTGAAGTGGGTCTTCCCTCTGAATGGTAGCTGCAGAGATGGCTGCCTTGCATATATTAACATAATCTACCTAGCAACAGACGCGCGGCCCCGGGCGACGCTTTCCACATTGCAGTATATATCGATGGGGATTTTCAGGAACGATAGGGATAAAATGGCATATATGCTGTGCTGGATTAAGTCCTCGTCGTTTATTTTGAACTCCGATATGTGTAGATTGTTTTTCATTTCGAGATAATCGTTATTTGATGCTCGTATGGCATTTTTCCTTTCAGTGCCAATGGGAATTTTCCGCCATTTCTCCCAACCAATTAAAAAAAATAAAACGTCTTCAAGGCCGTCCAATGAAAAAGCGAGAACGTGCCAGACGTGCCAATGACATTTCAAGCGCGTCTTTACGAGCAGTTGTGTACCTGTAATATATATTTCATTTAAAGGTATATATACATAAAAAGTTATATATATTTATT
>NW_015604358.1:0-507 GCF_001515605.1 Sinocyclocheilus anshuiensis | reverse complement strand
TTGCAAATGTCTGTGTGTCTTCTGCCTCTCTGGGCTAGAGACTCAAAACTTGGTCAATCTGCTTTGTCTCTCTAGGATGAAGACTCAGGACGTGCTGCATCTGTTGTTGTCTCGCTGGATGAAGACTCTAAATGTAGAATATCTCTGTCCTCACAGGCTAGAGGCTCAGAACGTGGTCGTATCTGTTGCTGCCTCACAAGCTGGAGACTCGGGACTTATCTGTTAATACCTCTTCCCGCTTGGGCCAGAGTCTCAGAACGTTGATGTGTCTGTCTCTCGGGATGGGAGACTCAGAACGAGAGTATCTGGCTAGTGTCTCACCCTTGCAGGCCGGAGACTCAGAACAGTGCATCTGCTATTGTCTCACCCTTGAGGGGCTCAGACTCAGAACTTGTTGATCTGTTAGTATCCCTTCCCTTTTGGGACTCAGACTCAGACCAAGGTGTGTCTATTGGGAAGGTGCCTTTATCTCTTTCCGATGAGGAGGAGATTGCAATCTGGCGCTTC
>NW_015604357.1:0-508 GCF_001515605.1 Sinocyclocheilus anshuiensis | reverse complement strand
TCATATGAGTGAGAGAGTTTGCATAAGTGTCAGTTTGGCAGAGATGCAGAATTCTGTCATCATTTACTCGCCTATTACCCATTGTCATTTTCAAACCTGTATAACTTAGATTTCCGACGTTCATGCTGTTCTTTCCTATACAATGAAAACATTTACTGACCAGTGGCTGTTGAGCTCCAAAAACAAAAAAAGCTCCATAAAAACAGTCCATATAACTTATGCGCTATATTTTAAGTCATTCAATACATTTGTATCACAAACAGACCAATATGTTTATTCATTATTAGTTAATAAAAAGAATATAATGCCTTCCACACCTGAATTATTCATTGGTTTGTAGGATGGAAGTACATTATAAACTAAGAAATATATCAACTTGGCACACTATTCCAACTTGCATCATCAAATATTTTTTAATTAGCAATGTTTCAGTCTTTCAACCTTCCTCAGTCTTACAACGTACACAAATTACCAACAAATTTAAACGTGTATATATATTTTTTTATTT
>NW_015604356.1:0-507 GCF_001515605.1 Sinocyclocheilus anshuiensis | reverse complement strand
CATCCAGTTGTTGCTCCAGATCCTGGGAAAGGATTTTAGGTTTTTCAATTACAAGTAAAGAGTATTTTCAATATGAAGTTCTAAAGCACTGATCTCCCAAATGCAAACTATTTTATCAAACTTGCTGTCTCACTGTGATGTTCTGTTGCATTTTCTTCCTCTCCGTCTGAAACTGTGAGACTCTCTCCTCCTCTTCTTCCAAGCGGGACTCCAGATCGTGCAGGATCTCCTCCAGCTCCTGCTGGCGTGCAGCAAGACGTGCCCTCATCTCTTCAGCCTCTTGACACAGCTCCGTCTCTGCCTGCAACTGCTCCTGCAGTGCCATCTTCTCTGCATTAAACTTTAACAAGGAAATATCTGATAAGGTTATGAACACCAAGAAAAAATAAACCATCTTGAAGTAGAGGAAACACCACCATATTTACCTGCTGTTGTTTGACCTCGAACTCTTTGAGCTGGTCCTCAGCCTGCTGCTGTCTCTCCTTCATCTTAACCAACTCTTCTTCT
>NW_015604355.1:0-508 GCF_001515605.1 Sinocyclocheilus anshuiensis | reverse complement strand
TATAATCTTACATTAAAATAGTATATTAAAATATATAATTTTACACATATATAAATTATTACTATATATTAAAATTTTAAAAATTATTCATATAAAATAAAAATAATACAAATATCATGAGAATATGATGATACTGTTAATATACTAATCTTAACATAAACATTTACAATTGTTTTAAATTGTATAATTCCAGTAATTAAATATTTATATTTCATGGTAGTGTTAGTTGTACTGAATTTCATTTGATTTTAATAAACAAATAAAATTTCAGTATCGACCGGATTAGTGCATTATACTATAAAAATAGTCACACTATACAATTTTAATCACACTACAATTCTGTAGGAGTACTGAAGTACTGTGACCAAAGTAAGTCACAATAATCATTTTTGAACACCTGATTTTGTAGTGAAATATGGACGTGGACATTTCTTCATGAGATTCACACAGCAACAATACATGCTCAGCTGTGCGGAGCAAAACTGATTGACATATTTACCTGTCTTTT
>NW_015604354.1:0-507 GCF_001515605.1 Sinocyclocheilus anshuiensis | reverse complement strand
TAAAAATTAAACAGTAGCCTACTTTAGGTTTTGGGGTTTGTCAACGCTATCTCACAACCAATTTGTATGTATTTTACGAGGTGGTTCATTGTACGAATTCAAACAAACTCACTCGTACGATTTTGTATGATACGTCTAGACCCCAGTGATGGTTAGACAAAAATATACATTAAAATGTATGTGCATTGAGGCTATAGTACACTCACTAATTTCTGAAGCACCCTTAGTATTTCTGGAGGGCCTGGATAAAACTAGCTGTGCTTGAGCAGTTTTAATTATCAGTATAGCTCATATTTAGGCGATCGCACGTGGTGTTATATGGCAGTATGCTTCAAAGTCGGAAAAATTTGCAGGATTTGTTAATTTCCTTCGGGAAAATCTATATAGGCTACAGTAATGCACATGGGCTTCATCGAATACTCCGTGCATCTGTTGATTTAATCTTATGTGTGGATTATTTGATTTCATTTAGTGTGAATCTCCGTTTTCAACGGCTCTGATAAGGCT
>NW_015604353.1:0-507 GCF_001515605.1 Sinocyclocheilus anshuiensis | reverse complement strand
AATTGTGTTCTTAAGTCCAGTTTTAGCTTTGCATACCTACCAGTTTGACAGTTAGATAAATTTTTTTTTGTTTTCAATTCATAGGTTTTTCTATAAATGAAAGGGCGTTAGAAATTGATGGCAGTCCTTTTATTAAAGGGGCTTTTAAAATATCATCTATTGCCTTTAGCATAGCTCCTCTGTAAATTTGTGCCCTTGTTCGGTGTTAATATACTCAGCCAACAGCATGTCGTATTGAACATATCTCATAAAACACAGGTTATTTACAGCCCAATGAAACAGAAAGCGTGAGGTGGCTGAAGGGAATTGTTTGTGTAATACACAGACAGATGGATAATTCGGCTGTAAGCTGCTCTCAAGATGTTATGATACAGGTCTGAGGTTGAGTCTAGCTCAGTGTAACCCTTCCAGAGAATCAAATTAATTAAAAAAATTAATTAAACAATTTTATTCATATATACATCTGTAGGGTATCAGACCGAGTCAGACAATCTAAGATTTGGTCAA
>NW_015604352.1:0-507 GCF_001515605.1 Sinocyclocheilus anshuiensis | reverse complement strand
TTGAGAAACAGCCATTGTGTCTTCTCTTCTTCTAAGTGCTTTTTTTTCCCCATCACCTCACTGTCTGTTCATAAATCACCCTCGCTGACCTTCCTCTCTCAGCAAATATCCCCACATTAGCCATAAACCAGCCACGGCCTCTCTTGAAGTCCTCTTTCTCCAGCTTTGGAGGACCTGAGGGTGTGGATTCCAGGTCAGAGGCCTGCCTTCTCCTCTCCTTCCCCCAGGAGCAATGGACAGGACTGGGGTGATGGATGTTAGCCTTCTCATGCCCTTTTTCCACAGAGTGTGAAGGTATCTTCCTCTGGCCACAGCACCCGGAGATGAAAGAGAGGTGGAGAGGTGGGTCACAGCGGCTCATAAAAGGTTTCTCAGACGTTTCTTCTTTTTTCCTCATCATCCCTCCTTTTCTTCCTCTTCACACCAAATCCATCACCATCTTCCTTCTTTCCGAGCAACATTAAGAATGTTGTGGCTTCAGTAAGCAGGATGTTTGTAATTAAATAA
>NW_015604351.1:0-507 GCF_001515605.1 Sinocyclocheilus anshuiensis | reverse complement strand
TTTGTTGAGTCACATTGGTATCCAGCCCCAGGATGCTCCTCCACTCAGTTACAAGATGTATTTTGGGGAGCACCTGTCCTTCAGTGGCACTCTTGAGTGTTTGAGAGCCGACATTGTCGACTCTGACACCAGCAAAGACAGGAAGAACAAACGAGCACACAGGTAACACAGCTTTGCCAAGGTAGCTTTTGTTCACCTGTCTAGAGATATTCTAGAAAGAGTACTTTATTGATTTATTGATTTATTTATTTTATTCTGTTTGCAAGTTTCATTTTATGTAAGGATGGGTACTCAAAAGTACACAATAATTAAATGACTGCAAAAAAAAAATCATTTTTGGTTACTGATGTAAAGCTAAAATAATATATAAACATGTAAATAAGCTTTAAAAACATTAACAGAAATTAGAACTTTTGTTGCCTTGGCAACTAACTGAAATAAGTTTCAGTTGAAGTACTAAAATGACTAAAACAGAAATAAAATCAAAGCTAAATAGAAGTATAAAAA
>NW_015604350.1:0-507 GCF_001515605.1 Sinocyclocheilus anshuiensis | reverse complement strand
CACTGCTGTTTTCAGAGCCATACGAGAATACTGCTGCAAGAAACACCCCAGTGCCCCAGTTCAAGAAATTAATTCTGGATCTTACAAAGTTCATATACAGGATGAAGAACTGAAGTCACAAAAGTCACAGAAATCTGACCAAAAGTTCTACACATGAGATCCAATTTAAAATTCTGTAGTTTTATAGGCCCCACACATACATTCAAAGGTTAGAAAAATGCCTTTTCCAGAATTGCTGGAATATTGCTATTATTTTGTTGCCATTGTCCCTATTAAAAATATGCCTCTATTTGCCAAAATGTCAAGCATGGTTCCAGCTTTTGTGTTCCAAATTTCCATAACACAGCCACGTTTACTAGCAGTGTATGGATAAATTAAGATCTTAATTAGATAATAAAAATTAGTCATTATGTTAGTGATATATAATAGAAAATATGCCAAATTTTGAGTGAAATAAGAGAAAATAGGAGAATTCTGTCATATTTGGTAGTGGCATATGGCAGATAA
>NW_015604349.1:0-507 GCF_001515605.1 Sinocyclocheilus anshuiensis | reverse complement strand
GCCCAGGTCTGTTTACACACCTGTTTTTCTGTTTTCTGTCTTAGACTTTTTCTGCTTCTTTAGCCAAACAGGTACTGAGTCTTTTGTTGTCTCCATTTGTGTGTTTCACTGTCAAGTTTTCACTCTTCGAATCACCAAATTACATGCTACTAGCGTATCTACAGATGCAGCAGCCAGTGAGCGTGAGGATGTTTAGTGAAACACCATGGGTCACGTCATTTCAACATGGCTAAACACACTGAGGGGGCGACCTACACCAAATACAACTATTACATAGTCTTCATCTCATGAAGTGTACCATCCAGATGAATTTTTGACAAAAACACAATTTATATCTTGACATGAAAAACCTTTTTATATTAGCAACAAACTACTGAATGCGTCTTAAAAAGCCAAAAGTTCTTCTCAAAAAGCCATATGATTAGTAAATCACTGATGCACATAGTCAAAACAGCCACTGTTCTACCTGTCTGTGGTTGTATCCTTGCAGCAGAAGGAAATATGGGA
>NW_015604348.1:0-506 GCF_001515605.1 Sinocyclocheilus anshuiensis | reverse complement strand
CAGACAGACAGACAGACAGACAGACAGATAGATAGATAGATAGTCCGTTCTAATGAAGGTGCAGCATGTCCTTTCTGTCCCGCTGGTATAAATTCAGCAGATCACCAGAGATAATCTGAAAGCACATCTGTAGAGAAGTGATCATCAATCATCTCGTATCTCATGAGGTGGAAGACCATTCAGGACATCAGTGATGACTTCCTCCTGAACAGACACAGTCTTCATCAGGCTGAGTGCATTCAGAAGGTGGCGCTGTTTCTCTTCTGCACTCGAAGCGTGAACAGCTAGCATTCTTGAGGAACAGACAAAGTTCACACATCTGATTCCAGCCAACTACAGCTGGAGCACAAACAGCAGCACGCACTCACTTCAGGGAAATCACTCTCATAACTGAGACATGGAACGAAAGAAAGACTTTTGCTGCTTTAAAAATGACTTTGTCACACTAGAGGATTATAGAGCAAAAAGCTGTATTTTCAGCATCATTACTCCAGTCTTCAGTGTCA
>NW_015604347.1:0-507 GCF_001515605.1 Sinocyclocheilus anshuiensis | reverse complement strand
AGTCCATACTACAACTGTAACGATAATGACAAAGCGGAACAATACTTTTGGAATCACTCTCAGAACTTTTTTTCAGCTGATGAACAATAAAAACATTGACAACCAATCAGAATCCACCCGACTTGAAAGAGCTTGCACATATAAGGCTGCAGATCACATAACTTATATCACATAATAATCACAGAACATTATGGTGCGTTTATGTGAACACTAATATTGTTATCGTTCTTGGTGTGAATGGCCACATTTGCATACTAACAAGTGATTGGGACATCTGTTTGGGAAAATTCATTAGTTTTGCAATTCCATTTAATGCTGCTACAATATAAAATAGTATTATTAGATAAAGTAAATCATGCTGGAAAATGTGCAGAGATTTACCTGATTATTGGTTTGCTTTTTACAACCAATTATAATTTAGAAACGCATTTAAATCACCTCAATGCAGATTTTTTTTGTATCATACAACATTTTTAAGTTAAATGAACAAGAATGGCAGATGAGTTA
>NW_015604346.1:0-507 GCF_001515605.1 Sinocyclocheilus anshuiensis | reverse complement strand
CAAAATGATCCCCCTTACCTAACCCCACCCCTAAACCTACCGTCAAGAGGCGGTTGCTGGACTGCAATCTGAAGGATGCAAAAAAATCATCTTCTATGAACTTGATATATGACCAAGGAAGCTCTCTGAAACTGAAAAAGTTTCTGGAGCAGAAGTACGGCGGCCTGGATGTTCTTATCAACAATGCGGGAATTGCCTTCAAACATTAGTTTTGAATGTCAAAGAACAATTAAAACATTAGATAATAAAACATTCTATATATAATAGCTGTAATTTAATTCGTAAGGGATAATGCACTGCTAGCTGTTCTCGGCTTCGCGTCGGGTGGTTCTCGGCCTACACGTCGTGCATTAAAATCGTTTGATGCACAGCTAGCTGTGCATTATTCCGCTTATACCATGATCATTTGCCAGCATTGACAAGTAAAAGCTGTTGTTTGATTGTTTGAATGATGTTTGCAGTGCAATATTTGACCGGAAGGGTAAAAATTATGGTTATTTTCGTCAG
>NW_015604345.1:0-507 GCF_001515605.1 Sinocyclocheilus anshuiensis | reverse complement strand
TGAGCGGAGGCCGGCGGGCTAGAGTGAGTGGAGGCGGGCTAGAGTGAGCGGAGGCCGGCGGGCCTGTACTTCAACAAGTACAGGTGTGTTCTCACAAACTTTTGCCCACGCAGATTCACAATATGAATATACACTACTTTAACTACTGATCTTTATATAACTAAGATTTTAAGTTATGTAATGTTTGTTAATGGCTTATGACAGTTATTACATAATGTTATCTACATTTTTAACGGCTTTCTAAATATAAAGCGCTCTCTTTAAGAGTGCTGTGCCTTCACAGTGCTTTCATGGTGACTGACTAAACACACCTGTTGAGATGAATGTAAAAAATATTCTGGGATTGTCACATCAACCCTCACGTACAAGATTTTGAAAGATAAAGAATTATCAGTTATTAAATGAATAATAACTTCAGTCTTCAAGATTCTAATTTCCATTTACTGATGGTCTGTTGACAGTGTGTCCCTGCAGTAAATGAGTGAATGACTCCTATAAATTCAAGAG
>NW_015604344.1:0-507 GCF_001515605.1 Sinocyclocheilus anshuiensis | reverse complement strand
TATATATATATAATTTTTTTTTATGTAATTCAAGCAAGACATTTGTGTAAATATATTCTATGTCTGTTTTTTGCGTTTTTATTTCTGATTTAATTTGCTGCGAATGTACACAAATATTTTATTAAACGTCAGACTGATTTGATATTGTTCATATACTTGAATCTGTCAACAGATGCTGCTCTGCTCAACAATATAGTCCAGAACTTTGGTATGTTGGACCTGGTGAAGAAAGTTCTTGCCAGTCACAAAAGCCAGATGGACCGCTGTAGGGAGCAGTACACGCGCAGCTTAGTGGGTCTGTACCTGTTTTTGGGTTTATCTCCTCATCCAGCAACAGACTTTTTGTGCATATTGTGTTTTTGAACAGGAAAGTGAAGTGAGCTTTAACTTTGTGCATTTATAGCCCTAGAGCAACAGTGTGACGAGCATCGCAAACGTGCCAAAGAACTGAAGAGCAAATCGCAGCACCTCAACAACGTCCTGATGACCATGACCCCCGTGACCTCG
>NW_015604343.1:0-507 GCF_001515605.1 Sinocyclocheilus anshuiensis | reverse complement strand
GGCTTGTATCTACAAAAAAAAAAAAAAAAATCCTACAAAAATACTGTATAGTTGATGGGATGTTTGGCCTTTGACATCATCAACACAAGATCTGGGAAGCAATTTTTTCTCCCCTTGTAAAACTTGTCAAACTTATTTATTTTGCTATCATAACTACTGAATGCACAATTATATGAGTAATTCTATTTTACTATTTGCATTTAGCATTGTTGTTTTCCTGCTGTCAACGATATAAGAACAAACTTGGGGTCTATTATTGGGTAATGACCCACCAGTTTAGATCCACTGTATTAGACAACAACACTGTTGGCATCCTACTTGTGTCTTTCATTTTTATTTTTTTTTTCATTCACCCCTCTCATTTACTGTCTCTTTCTAACTCTTCGGTACTCATCTCTGTGGATTTCTTATCAGCTCTGTCTTTGCTTTCTCTCGCTCTCTCTCCTGTGGGTCTTTGGTTTGCAGGTGGTAATGAAGGGATGGTATGCAGGGCCATAAACTGAGAGG
>NW_015604342.1:0-507 GCF_001515605.1 Sinocyclocheilus anshuiensis | reverse complement strand
TGAACCTCGGCGCCACTGCAACACAAACACAAGCACCTCACTGACATCACGATCATCAATTAATCATCATTTACAGCCTCCACAGAGCTGCTGCTCACTCGTACTGGCTTTGTGTTCAACTTACAGCCGCTGTGAGACTCAGAAACACACCCGTCTACACACACGACTCGCTCAGACAGCAGCTCCACATGAACGGATGACATTTAAACGTGAACATTTCTGTCAAACTGCTCTGAAACAAGGTGGATTGTGCTATACAAGCAAACATGACTTGACTTCAGAAAGCCCATTTAAATTAGACTGAACACACTGTATTCATACATTTCAGCACTCAATGGATTGGATGCAAAGAGCAATGCATTCTGGGAGAGCTGACCAAGTCAAGTCCAGATTGTGTCAAAGCAGCTTCACAGTGATAAACAGGAAAAACAGCAAGAACAATTACGGAAACTTAACTCAAGTTGAAAGTGACATGACATGTGGCCAAGTATGGTGACCCATACTAGG
>NW_015604341.1:0-506 GCF_001515605.1 Sinocyclocheilus anshuiensis | reverse complement strand
GAAGACTGTGCAGGTGGCACTCCGGCCCAATCCATCACAAAAATTTGCCTTTACTTTTATTCATACACAACGGGTTCTCGCTGAGTTGTGCGTCATACAGACAGCTGGCTCACCACAGCCTCAAAAAGTTGATGGCTTCATGTACTGCTTTAATAAAAGCTACATTAAAATCAGAGATGCTGATGCAGCATTTCACTGAGCAGAACTGAGCAACTGTACAACACAGTGCTGGGGTTTCATGGTAGATTTGATTAATAAACCTGTGTGTGTTTATGAGACACTGTGAGGAGGCTATGTAAATAAATGCTAGTAATGTTTGGAGACTCTCATTCCTCTCTCTAAAGCACCATCTAGCTCCAAATTGCACCTTGTACACTTGTAAAACATCCTCACGCAATTTATAGGTATCGGTCTTCATTTCTTAATGTGGGGTAGTGCTAATTTAAAGTTAGGAGTAATTAAAGTAAGGAGTATTTAACATATATATATATATATATATATATATA
>NW_015604340.1:0-507 GCF_001515605.1 Sinocyclocheilus anshuiensis | reverse complement strand
GGATTTCGAGGGAAATATTTTTATCAAGTTCTAATTAGATGTGCGATAACAAAGACTGCTGAACATGAGGGCAATGGGAAGGCTAGACAGGCCCATCTATTGAGGGCGGCCATGTTTGATAGGCTGGAGACTAATGAAGGAACAGATCTTATTCTGGGCTGGGAGATGGACGGCTGAGGAATGATACCCCGGACTGTGATTAGGCCCACAGGCACGTGCCTCTCATTAGTCTTATGCTTGACTTAAATCTCCAAGAAACTTACAGACACATTTAGAAAATAACAAAAGAGCACATTTATATTCATAGTGTGAATAGAAAAGAAAAAAAAAACGAAATAGTTTTCCATAGGTAATGACAAAAAAAAAGATAATATAATAAAAGTACATTATTATTATTAGTAGTAGTATTATTATTCAAATATACAGTATATTTATTTAAAAATTATTAATATATTTAAATAAAAATAATACCAATAATAACCATTATATAACTATTATTATCATTAT
>NW_015604339.1:0-507 GCF_001515605.1 Sinocyclocheilus anshuiensis | reverse complement strand
TTAAAGTGCCCCTATTATGCCATTTCCAATATTGCTTTTCATGCATTGTGTAATGTAGCTGTATGTAAATGTAAACAATCTGCAAAGTTATAAAGCCGGAAGTGCGCGATAAATAAAGTTATTGCCTCCCAAAAGAAAGAATCACCTCTGTACAGTCTGAACTAGTCGTTAGTAATTTGAATCTCACTTCTGTTACGGCTACACATCACAGGTTAACATTTGCATAATTCCCGCCTATATTCTACGTTGGCTGGCCGCGAACAATTTTACCCCGCTCTCAAACATGTCGTTTTACTGACAACTGCTTCTCTAATCTCGGGAGTTCAACGCAGGATTCACAAAACGCTTGCTCTTGAAAGATGTCCCAGTACTCCACTGAATCACAGCCTGTATGATAAATAATAGATGTTTATATGTTCTATCGAGCGAACTATGGCAATGGGTGTATCGTTTCCGACGCGTGCTGTACACGGCAGACCAATCACAACAGACTGGGCCATCTGACCA
>NW_015604338.1:0-507 GCF_001515605.1 Sinocyclocheilus anshuiensis | reverse complement strand
TGTAAATAAATACAATTTAAATTCATGTCTCGCGCACTTTAATGCTCCTTGAATGTAACATGTATGTTCCCTTCGAACTGGAATCATGGCAGAATATCCTGTGTAGTCCACTTTGCAGGGCACTTAAGGTCGAATAGAACAAAACTCTGAAGTGATAAGAAAAACATACAAAACATAGCATGACAACATAGCGCTAAATCACCATTCAACAGACTCAAGCCACCACTGCACAAAGTATTTAGCAACTTACCGTTAAGACACCGCTTGAATGCTGCTGCCTGAACACTGAAGTGAAAGGGTTGGCTGGTGTCACTATCTCACAAGAGGTGCGGTGGATTCGCACCAAATTCGGAGGATCCCTTCAGCTCGAGGAGCCCTCTGCGCATTGGTTGCCCTCTGGGATCGCCAAATCGGTTGGCGCCTGACCGTGACTTTGACCGGCCATAACTCCAGGTCCCCAGGGGCTGTCGACACGGGGGTGGTCTCATTTGAAAGGGGGCCTAGAGA
>NW_015604337.1:0-507 GCF_001515605.1 Sinocyclocheilus anshuiensis | reverse complement strand
CTTCAGTGATACATTAATATAACCCCAGAAATGTAATGCATTTTTTGTACTTATTTTACTGTTATTTTCGGGATCTATTGGGACAGTGATAAAGATCTACCAGTCGATTGCGATCGACGGGTTGGTGACCACTGCTTTAAAGCAATAAGTGAAGCCTTCTCTTTATTTGCTTAGAAGCACTAACAAAGTATAAGTGCTCCTAGAAGCTCAAAGTAGTCTTGCTGCGCACTGAGGCTCTTACATAACTTGTGCATAAAACTTCTAACACAATAAGAAACATCTTTCTTATCAGCAAGCATCGGCATGTTTAACATTACAAAAACCAACAATCTCTCACAGAGAACGATGCTTTACAGCATATGTGGTTTTGCATTCTCTTCATTTGGTTAGAAGAACTAACACATTAGAACTGTTCTTAGAAGCTCTTAACTAATCTTGCTGTGAACTGGAAGCTCTAGCATATGAAAAACTATATTTCACTGAGAAAGAAGCTTTACAGCATATGTG
>NW_015604336.1:0-507 GCF_001515605.1 Sinocyclocheilus anshuiensis | reverse complement strand
CCCGTGCTACTTAAGACTGGTTTTGTGGTCCAGGGTCACATATTAGTACCTAAAGTATTAGTATTGGGAATGTAACAATAAATTGTCACAATATATCGCAATACAAAAAAACAATATGTATCATGGATAGTGACAATACTTATCGCCCATAATGAAAGTTTGGACAGATTTAATTAGCAACAGTTATGGTAATGGTGCATCAGATATAGTAAACCCAGAAGTTTACACATTTCACCTTCCATGTTGATAAATTATTATTAATAAATTAAAAAAAAAAAACACTATTTTATACATTACAATATTTATGCTTTTTTTTTTAATATAGGGAGTCATGGACAGTGCATGTATATGTATTTTTTAGCTAAGAAAATTAAGAATTTTCTATTCTGGTGTCACCATTGCCCTGAGGATGGGGGAGAAGGACCAAGTTCAAGCCTATCCAAGTCCAGCCCTGATGTAATACCAAATTTAGCATTTTAATAAACAATAATGTTGTTGTTGTTGTAT
>NW_015604335.1:0-507 GCF_001515605.1 Sinocyclocheilus anshuiensis | reverse complement strand
CCAACATAATTAAATTCTGTAAATATGTATTTTTATATGATTTTCAGTTATATTAGTATTGGATTGACTCTTTCAAAGGCCAATTTCTAGTTACATTTGTTCAGAAATGCAATATATGGGATTTTACATCCAAAGCTCAAAATAAATGATTACACTTCTAACGTTACAAAAAAACAAAAAAAAACATATTTTAAAAGGTAAGCAAAAAACATATTTCCCCCCTTTGACTTAATAATTAAATCTTCTCTACCAAAGCACCACTGAATAACTCTGTAAAGAATTCGAGGACAAACTGTAGCTGATAAGTCTGGTAGGTGATCCAGTCTAACCCAGGATAATGACCAGACATGTCCACAGTGGACAGCGTGAGACGTGTGAGAGCAGATAGACAGGGCAGAGAGACACAGCACAGTGAAGTGTGGCAGATGAAACTTGTATTCCATCATCTGTAGCTGACATGACTAAAGCTGTCAGACTCTCTCTCATTTACCTCTTTTTTTTTTTTTG
>NW_015604334.1:0-507 GCF_001515605.1 Sinocyclocheilus anshuiensis | reverse complement strand
CACACACACACACACACACACATCTGTACTCATATACAACCCTTGCACATTCATACAAATTTCCATTATTACAAGTGATCTTCATCATGTGCATTTACGACGTGCGAAAGCCTCAAATCACAGAAATGCCTTTACACCCTGAAGGAATTTACAGCCATCACATGCAAACCAGCAGCTATTCCTGGCACTTTATGAACATGTCCTTGGTTCAGTTACAGTTTTGTCATCCTACCAAGCCTCTGATATGGATACTGCAGCACAGCGGCTTGCCAGCACATCTGAACCTGAAATGCATCCTCGAGCTATTTCGCTGTGGTACTTAAAGCAGATTACCCATTGCATTTTCTCACCGTATGCGGCACGGAACAACGCCGGCAAAGCTACAAGACGGAGGAAGGGACTGCAAAGGCATCCGCTGGCTGAAACTCTTACCTGTGGGGCGGGGCCTCTCGGTGGGACTCATTCTGCTCTGTTTGGCGCAGAAGCCTCTGCCCTGCAGCAGAGCCT
>NW_015604333.1:0-507 GCF_001515605.1 Sinocyclocheilus anshuiensis | reverse complement strand
CTCTGCAGGAAAGTGGATCTCGTGGGCCAGATTTGAGGATCCCCGAACTAGCATGTTTGAATATTAATCACGTTGATCAGCAGGTCTTTAGTTTCTTCATTCCAGAAGGCCATGTCGTAATGAAAATATTTGCGTATTGGGATGCTCAGATAAAATAAATATGTAAAGTTAGAACAGCCTCTTGTGTGCACGCTTCACTTTATGGTTTGCTAGCTTTCATCATTTTCACTCTTGTCGTGCACTGATTCGCTAAAGCTGCACAGCCAATCAGAGTGATCAGAGCGATTCGACGGGGTCCCCAGGGTCTTAAAACCATAAAAATAAGAAAGTGAAATGTTTTTCACAAAATGTTCAGAATTAACCTCACACAGCACATGTTTACTAGGTACATCAGTGCAGCCACAGAAGATGGAGGAGTTCTGCTCTGTGTTGTGTTCTGTGAAAAATGGTCGAGGCGTGTTTATCTCGTGGTATAAAGGAGGTGAAATGTTGAACCAGACCAGCAAT
>NW_015604332.1:0-507 GCF_001515605.1 Sinocyclocheilus anshuiensis | reverse complement strand
TGTGCGTTCAACTCATAAATACGATCTATCTGACATGACTTGAACACCATAATTCCAGACTGTATTTACGAGGTCACTCGCCAAAAATGGTAATTTGACATAATTGTGTGTTTTGTCCGTCAAAGCGCTATTGGCGCACTGTCTGAAGTGCCAGTACTGAATTAACTTCTCTTTTGCATCTTATCATGCTTGATAGCCTGTTCACATAGTCTACTGTAACGCTAGAAAAAAGATGCCAGGAAAAAATGGATGCTGCGTTAATTGCATTAAAACATTTAACGCGCTAAACTAGAGCTGCACGATTCTGGATAAATTTAGAATCACGATTTTTTTGTCAAAAAGAGATCACGATTCTCCCATGATTATGAACTAAACTAAATAATGTGTGAGAAAATATTATCGCTGCAGTCTATTTAAAAGTGTTTAATTAATTGGAATGAATTATTCAACATTTTAATTTTCATGTATTTAAAATATATTTAATACACCAATTTTTAATATTAAAAT
>NW_015604331.1:0-507 GCF_001515605.1 Sinocyclocheilus anshuiensis | reverse complement strand
TTTTTTTTTTGTGTGTTTTTGTCTTCTGCATTGTCAGTCTAGCAGTGATTATTTTAATGCAACACAACAAATAATTGTGCAAATGATTATGTTTGAGTGGATGTGTGATGTTTTCTTCTTTAGAACATGGATCATGGGAAAGCGTGGGGCATTCTAACATTCAGAGGTAAGAAAATACCTTTTCTGTGAACACAACTAATCCACGATTGCACTTATTTTTAATAAAAGTTCCTTAAAAACTCTCTTTTCTGTATCGCTTCTACACTAGCTTTGTAGTATTTTAGTGTTGTAGCACTGCTAATATATTTATGATAAGTCACTTTAACAGTATAACAGTATTTGCTTAATGAATAAATGTAAGACTAATAACTAGACTGACTTTTTATACTGCCCTCTAGTGGCAAAATTGTGACAGTGCTGTTTTCAGTATTTTATGTATAGGAAATTTAGCTCAATTACATAGATTTATAATCTATTATAAATTTAGCTCAAACAAATTACGTTATT
>NW_015604330.1:0-507 GCF_001515605.1 Sinocyclocheilus anshuiensis | reverse complement strand
CTGGGATGAGACATTTCCACTGGTCCATAAAGTTTCACCTTATCACCAAATCCCATCTACTGTCATTCCTGAGGTTTAGGCCAGAGCGACCATAAAATTCCTAAGGACATCCAGTTGTGGATCACTAACCAAACCTCTTTTTAGTGTATATTGTCAGTGTATGTTCTTGTTAACTGGCTATGATTTAACATATCTGTTTATCAAATTGTTATTCAATTGTTTAAATTAGACATCAGGTCTTCACCTTATTACATATCAGAGAACATTCTGCCATACTTATGTCACTTGTATTTTCAGTACTCTATCTTTACCATCCTTTAGCATTGCAGTACTTTAGCAGTTTCATTGAATAGTAGTATAGTATTTGTATTAGTAGTATTGAATTAGTATTTTGTTAATAAAATCGTTTTTATTACAACTGTCTTCCTTGTGTTGGTAATACAGTAAGTTACCCAGTACCAGGTGATTTCCTCCCTCTAATTGAAATGCTTTTTCTTATTTTATAAT
>NW_015604329.1:0-502 GCF_001515605.1 Sinocyclocheilus anshuiensis | reverse complement strand
GAAGATATTTTGAAGAATGTGTGTAACCAAACAGTTGCTGGTGACCACTGACTTCCATTGTATGGAGAAAAAATAAATAAATAGATACATAGATAAATATATAAAATACTAAGTCGATTTCTACCAACAACTGTTACTTAAGAATGTTTATATGCAGTATTTTTACTGGAAAACAAAACAAAAATGCTAAATAAGACAAAAAAAATTCAGTGCAAGAATAAAAAAATAGTTATTTTAGGAACTGTTCAGTGGTTAAGGAAACCAAAAAATGGTTCTTCTATGGCATCACTGCAAAAACCCACTTTTGGAACCATTATTTTTAAGAGTGTAGGTTCATGTCCATTTCATGTGAATCACACCTACACACACACACACACACACACACACACTTAGAGATATAAAAGCACTAAGGTGATTGCGTCTACAGATCCCTGGAGAACACCTCTGTGGATTTCTCCGAGCCAGTAGACACACACACACACACACACACACACACACACAG
>NW_015604328.1:0-507 GCF_001515605.1 Sinocyclocheilus anshuiensis | reverse complement strand
AGTAGATAAGCTCACTGAGGGAGAGTTTAAAGGACTCTCCATTTGTGTATAAATAGCTTAGGATGAATTATTGAGGGACCCAGGGTTACTAATAATCCCCCTGGACCCATCCGACAATGACATAGAAGATGGAGGGAAAACAATTACACAGGGTATCTCCTGAGGAGGACTGGGTGGAAGGATGGAGGGGGGCACAGACGAAGACACCGCAGAAGCCCCTCACCGGCTTCCCGTCTTGGCTAATAAAGCCAATTAAGTCAGTAGAATCAATGGGCATGTGAGCAGTCCCGGAAAGAGGAAGCATAATGATTCATGTCCTCCGCCCGGAACGTCCCGTCCCTTTTGTCCACGCGGCCGGGAGGACAGCGGGACACTGATGGGATGAGACAAGGGGACCGTGGGGGAATATTAAGGAGCTCTTTGTGTCTGCTAGTGTCAATGCAAGGACGGCACTGAGAGGGTGAGAGGTGCAGACAGACAGGCCGGTCACCCTGCCACGCTCTCGCT
>NW_015604327.1:0-507 GCF_001515605.1 Sinocyclocheilus anshuiensis | reverse complement strand
GTCAGGAACTCAGATCACATTTCAGCCCAGAAACAAATTGTGTTTTAAATTATATTCTGCTTGAAATAATGACGCCTCATGACATTTTCATGGCAATTAAGCATATTTCCTTTCTTTTCTTTCTTTTTTTTAATTCTCATTATCAATACTGATTCTCGTTCAATTTGCATTCCTGTAATTAAAAAAAAAAAACTGTGATACACTATATGTTTTATTAATCAGCACAAATTAAAGGCAGCACATCAAATATTACCAACCACATTAAGCAAATTAAGAAAGTCGATTTCTGATCATTTGTTAAAAATGGCTACATTAATGTCACATTTGGTAGTGAAATAATAAAAGAATATACACATAAAATATTATTAAAGTGCCTTTATCAGTTGTCACATTTAACCTGTATTCAAGTAATTTAAACAATATGTCATTATTTTCTCATTATTGTATTTTATTTTATCAATATTTTTATAGTATTTTATTATTTGCCATTCAAAAGTTTGGGGTTAT
>NW_015604326.1:0-507 GCF_001515605.1 Sinocyclocheilus anshuiensis | reverse complement strand
AAAATGACAGCTTCACACAAAGACTAGACTAAAACTAAAATTACAGTTAAAATAATTTCTAAAATTACTAAAAAAAACAGGCCGCCAAAAACAACACTAATGGAGACGATAACAGTATTGTTTTCTTTTTCAATAGTCTGTGCTATCAGGCCCCGCAAAACACTGCTGTCATGTAAATGTTTTCATTGTTTGGAAAAGAGCAGCACGAACATTCTGCTAAAGGTTGTGTGGGTTTAAAACAACATGAGGGTGAGTAAACAATGAATTTTTACTAACTTGAGCATGTTATTTGCATTTCTTTTGCGCGCACAAAGAGCAACATTCGGCCTCAGAACTAGGCGGATCAGATCTCCAAACCAATCTTTAATCTTTCATTTATTTTCATTCCATTTCAGTGCCCTTTCAAGTGAAAACTTGCTGTTAATCGCATATAGCGCAAAGCGCGAAAGATCAAACGCTCTGCTCCGACTCGACAGGGACAAGTTTAATCTGCTGGAGAACCCTAGT
>NW_015604325.1:0-507 GCF_001515605.1 Sinocyclocheilus anshuiensis | reverse complement strand
ATTCTTCTCTTTATTGAAAGTGACACTTCACGAATAAAGGCCTGGTGAACACCATAAAGACTATTTCATATACACATATGGTGATTATTTACCAGCAAGTCGAGAAACAAACAAAGTAATCTTATGCTTAGCCTGTCGCCAGTGCGACAAATGCGAAATGTTTCTGCCGCTGAGGGAATTAGCTGCTGAGGCTTTCTGTGCGATTTTAAGGAAAAACTGAGATGTGCTAGCTGCATGTGTCGGTTAGAACTGCGGTTTTGGATCAGACGTATGAGAACTCCCACATAAACACAAGCACAGAAATTTGTCACATAGGTGAAGATACAGCTCAGAAAAAGGAAATATTGAATCCAAAAATGAATTTTCTCACCCTTATGTTTTGTCAAATCACTGTATATATTATTTACATTATATTAACATATGAAAGTGCTTTTCTTTTTATATTTTGTAATAATTATACTTCAATAATAATATTAATAATAATATTTTTATAGTATAGTGTTTTAT
>NW_015604324.1:0-507 GCF_001515605.1 Sinocyclocheilus anshuiensis | reverse complement strand
TGTTCTATAGTTGAACCACAGATGAGCAGTATAAAGTGTTGTACATATGTGTACAAGATATGTGTATGTGTATAAATGAAATGTATTTTAAACATTCAAGCCATGATCATAATGGAATAATACAGTGATAATACATTCATGATAATACAGTGCATCATGTCATGGCTGAAGAAAAAGTGAATGACAAACCTAATCCATTATTTGTCAGGGCATGCCGGTCAGACAAAGATGGAAGTTTCTGAAGGTCTGGTCCTGGGAGGAGAAAGAGGCCCACCTGCCAGCTTGAACGGCCTCTTCCGGTGGATGTGCCTATCAACAGAGATTTTATTAATCAGATTCAATCTCTTTGTTGATTCATTTCATATTATTGGTTATTTAACTTTATGATTCCTTGTTTCAACCACTTCTGTTCCAAGAAAGGACCTATCGAAATAAGGAAGAGACTAACACTTCATGGGATCAGTGTGCTTCTTGATAGATGTGCACAGACCTCCTAGGGGCAGGGGA
>NW_015604323.1:0-507 GCF_001515605.1 Sinocyclocheilus anshuiensis | reverse complement strand
AGTTTATAAATGCCTCTTCTTCTGCCTCTTTCTTCTGATATGAAAGAATTTATAGATATTCATGTTGTTATTTCTGTCGTGCACCTCTTTGTGCGGTAATTGTTTATACAATATGCCTTCTGGCAATGTTAATTTCTCTGATATTATCATATGCATTTCACAAATCTGAATATGCATATTACAAAATTGCATTGTGTCCTTTCCGCAAGAGGGTACATGATTGCAATGTCATAATGCGCATTATCTCATCTTTTGCAGCAGTCAATGCCATTTACTGATTGAGAATTACAGAATATGCTGTAAATCTTCTCTACTTCTAATGGTTGCATTTACTTTTAAGCCATAGTGTTAATTGTGTTCATGTTTTTGAGGTTTAGTTAAGTAGAGCCTCTCTCTCCTAATCACTCACATGCTCTTCATGCACTAATTGCTTGGTTTATGTCCACTTACAACATCATGAAAGAGATTCTGCCTTAATTTTAACCTTTCTCTGAGGACTCTTGTCAC
>NW_015604322.1:0-507 GCF_001515605.1 Sinocyclocheilus anshuiensis | reverse complement strand
GTTTGTTAAAATATATAGTCTTAAAATCAGGGTGTCGAAGAAAGTTCCCACTGTAGTTTGCTTTATCTTGTATTTACTGTAGTGTAGCATATACACATTGACGGGGCGGATGTATGATCCTCATCCCTTTATTAGACAATCTTTTTTGGTTTATTGATGAGCTGAATATATTTACTAACAATTATTATTATATAATCAATAATCTATTTTTTCCATTTATTATGTCTTTTGAGCTTATATTTAGCGTCTGAAAGATGATTGCGATACTCTTATGCTGTACTTCATATATTGATTTTTATATATTGAAAATAATGAAGTATTGTAAAGCAGACATAGTTTTTCAGTTCTCATAATTGTATGCTTTTTAATGCTTATATAAGCAGCATGAGATGTGGTGTCCTTACATCTAAAGGCCAACTATAGGTTACGAAGGGTTAAGATGCACTACATGTATCCACTAACACACATTTGTTTTTAGCTTAGTAACTGATTTTACCGCTACTTTAG
>NW_015604321.1:0-507 GCF_001515605.1 Sinocyclocheilus anshuiensis | reverse complement strand
AGCGCTTCTCCTCTCTTCAGCAGGCACAGGTAATCACAGAGACTATATATGACAAGTCTGTTCACGTGGCGGCCATCTTTCCGGCAGCTCTAGTCTACTTGAATGGCGTAACTATTTGCAAAGATTACTTTACAGTAACATATTTCAAAATAGCAGTTAAATTGGACAACTATAGTATCGTAAATCAGAAATGTTGTTTCTTCAGCTCAACTTACACAAAGAAATCTTTTAAAGCTGGTCCAGCTAATGTGCATCTGTGTTTTAGAGTTAAAAAAACAGACAATGCATCTATTTAAAAGGCAACTGGCTTTTTTCTTAGTGCCACCACTTTGAGGATTGCGATTTATTTTATTCATTTTTTTCTACTAGTACTCCTCAAAGTATCTTTAACATCATTAGTTAAATTAGATTAACAATTTTTTTTTCTTTCTAGGACAAGCAGTCTTATTTCGGCATATTAGAACTTAAAGGGGTCATATGATGTTGTTAAAAAGAACATTATTTTGT
>NW_015604320.1:0-507 GCF_001515605.1 Sinocyclocheilus anshuiensis | reverse complement strand
AATATTTGCTTTTACTACTGTTATTCCTTGTACTGCGCATACAGTCCCGTTCACACCAAGAACAATAACTATAAAGACAACTATATTGGTGTCCACACTAACACAAAATAACATTCTGTTTATTATAAGCACACTGCAGTTTTGCTGTCTGCTGCTTTAAATGCTTGAGCCTTTTAAAGTCAAGTGGGTATCCCACATCAAACCATAACATACAGTATTCACACCAAAATAATGAATGTAGACATAAAATACCGTTTTCTAATTCTAATGTGCCTGTCATTGTTCTTATTTTCAGCTGAAAAAAATCATTCTGAAAATGATTCAAATGATAGCAATCCTATTATTATTATAGTATTGCTATAGCTGTTACTGTTATTGTTATACCCGTGGTATGGACGTGACTATTCTTATAAAATTAAAATGATTATTAAAACTTAATTGTTATAGTTATAATTAACGCTGTTTGTGTAAATGGCCCTTGATGCATGAAAATGAGATGGAACACTT
>NW_015604319.1:0-507 GCF_001515605.1 Sinocyclocheilus anshuiensis | reverse complement strand
ACTTAAGACTGCTTTTGTGCTCCAGGGTCACATATATGTGTGTGTGTGTATATATATATATATATACATACAATTAAATAAAGGGGACTTTTATGTTATGTTATTTTATGTTAAAATATGTTTTAAAAATTACAATATTTAATATTTAAGAATTAAAAAAAATAAAAAAAACTGATCAACCAACTCACATGCAAGTATACAAAAAACATGTTAATTTATCTTTTTTATACAAATGCCAAATGGCAGAGCTGTCTAAGAAAATAAGAAATAAAATATTGGGCCCATTTGTAGCAAGGTTTATGCTTAAAATAACTGAAAAATATATTCCGAATCCGAAATAAACTTGAAAATACACTCTCTGAAAACAAGTTTTAATGTTTTAAGCAATTTTGCTTCTCACAATTTGTAGATATGCATTATTGTAAAAAAACATATATTTTGGGATAAAAAGGATTTTTGATTAGTAGTTTAGTAGCTTATGGAAAAGGAATTTTTTTTTTTTTTTTT
>NW_015604318.1:0-507 GCF_001515605.1 Sinocyclocheilus anshuiensis | reverse complement strand
ATGGATCCAACATACTGATACACTTGCATTTTCTTTCTCAAGTCATGAATGCAAAAAGATGTGAAAGAGAACTCATTCGGTCTGAGAGGCAGCTGGTTTTGTGTGTGTCTCAGACAGTACGCCAGCTTTCTTCCATGTCAGAATGGTAAATGGCTCTCGGGTGCATTACCCAAAGGCATAGTTAACCAACTATGGTTGCAAGTTTCGTCATTATCAGCATAGTTCAATTAGTTGAAACCCTTTTTCCAAGAAACATTCGCAAACAGCATCGCAAGGTTGTTTTGGAACGACAGCTCTCGAACTGTGGTTAGAAGCATAGTTTCTTGTCTTTATGACATGGGGACTTTATAAATCCTTGAGCAAAATAAGCAAGCTGACATTCAGTACAATCTATGAAAAAAAAATCTGGCATTAATTTGATCTTAAATGGATTAATTAAAGTTATTACTCTACCACCTGCATGACTAGGGTTGGGTATTGTTTGAATTTTATCGATTCCGATTCTTT
>NW_015604317.1:0-507 GCF_001515605.1 Sinocyclocheilus anshuiensis | reverse complement strand
TGAGATACAATATCATGCTAGTTTATTATTATTATTATTATTATTGTGTACTTAAATTTACTAGATTTATTTTTCGTTCTATTTAAAATATACAGTACATTTATATATTAAAATATATTTAGAAAAACAGAAAATTAATGTAATTGTACATAAGTTGTAAATTTTTTGTACAAAGCTTTTTTGTACAAATTTTGTACAGTTCATATAAATAATTTACAAATTTACTGTTGTCTGTTGTTTGGCTATTGCTCCACACACATGTAAGATATGTAAAGAAAATGTACAGAAAAATAATTCCTAGACCGTCCAGTCACATTACCTATAATAATATTCATGAGCCACGGAAGTTTATTGAGCCAATTTTACATAATTTTTTACTTAGATTCATTGGATTTAAAAAAAAAATCTAATTAAAATATAAATGTATATGTTAAAATATATTTATTTATTTATACAAATATAAAGTTAATATAATTTAAAATATTACAGTTAATTTTGGTTATTTTT
>NW_015604316.1:0-507 GCF_001515605.1 Sinocyclocheilus anshuiensis | reverse complement strand
ATGTTTTGCTATGTTCCCATTATATTATGAAAACTTAATTTCTATGAACATTCAAAACATCCATTTATTATGTTTTAAAAACATATTTTTCTTGGTTATTTCAACATTAATAAACCTTTCCATTTTATCAATTTTGCAAGCATTATGGGAAAGTTGCTTTTGAATGTTATTTGAGTGTTTCGAAACATGTAGTAACATTTAAAAAAAAAACATTAGACGAACATCCCACTAAAGTGTTTCAGAAAAAAAGCATTCCATGAACAATTAATGATAAATTACATTTTTGTGCTAACATTTTGAGAACATTTTTAAAGACCAGACAACTTTGCACAAACATTCTATTAACATTACTGGAAGTACATTTGTTTTGAGAGAACATTGCCAGGACATTAGCCAAAGTTCTGAGAACATTACCTGTTAGTTGGGATAGTGTAGAAATAATACCAAAATAACTCTGGCAGTGACACAAGATGCCAACTACTAATGACAGTACTGAGAGTAAAGATT
>NW_015604315.1:0-507 GCF_001515605.1 Sinocyclocheilus anshuiensis | reverse complement strand
ACACTATTTATACTACAAAACATCATAGAATAGTGCTTAAGTACGTGATTTGGGATGCACCTTATGGCTTCACAAAAACCAGACTACTATGATTTCAAATCATACTAGTATGATCTCAATCATACAATAAAGTATTATTATTATTATTTTGTAGCTATATTGATACAATTTCGGCCAAATTGTGCAGACCTACAAATGAGCACAGCAAACTTGAATTTCTTCTTTAAATCGTATTTTAAATCACAATCAGTTTTTATTAGAGAAAAAAAAAAAAACATTTTTCGATTTATCCTCAAATCGTGCAGCCCAAGAAACTGAACTCAACACAAGAAGTTTCAGAATTCAATTCAATATTTAGTTTGACCTCTATGCAAGTTTACCATTGTCCTCCTTTTATTGTCTCTCCTACAGATCAGTGAAGGGGGCTGGAGCGGAGACAGGGGGCATCGATGGCTGCTGGCATGCTGGCAGACATGAGAATATCTGACCCTGGGTTTTGCTCTAATA
>NW_015604314.1:0-507 GCF_001515605.1 Sinocyclocheilus anshuiensis | reverse complement strand
GCCCAGTCCAGAGGGTGGATATGTAGGTCAGCACTCTCAGGGTCTTGGGGGGCACTACGCCGACTCCTACCTGAAACGCAAGCGCATCTTTTGACCGGCACTCGACGGCTTCCTCTAAACTCTCTAAAGGGATCGCTACTTAAATACCATCTTTAAGTGTGTTTTTGTGTGTGTGAGGGTGAAAGAGCAATGAACCGTCATTGAGTTCACAGTAGTGAAAGGACCCTGAAGCTCAGATGATCGGTCGCGTGGATGATTGCTGAAGGTTGTGTATATAATTTCAATGTGTCTAAATAGTTTTTATTTTTATTTTGCCTTTTTAATTTTGTTTTAATTTGATTTATTTTTCTTAACCCAAAGATGCGACAGACTCCACAATGAAAGAAAAGGGTTTCCTGTCATGTTCATCTAAATAGTCCTGGCTTTTTTTGTCTTTTTATTTTAATTTGAATCATTTAAACAGGACGATAGCCTTTTTCTGCTATGCCTCTTTTTAGTCGTGTGTGT
>NW_015604313.1:0-507 GCF_001515605.1 Sinocyclocheilus anshuiensis | reverse complement strand
AATAATAATTTTATTTTGGCGTCAGATGTGGCCTGGAGATTCACCTCAAAATTACAGGAAAAAAAATGAAACTATATTATCATCCAATTTACTTTTGGTGCCAATGGTGCCAAGTCTGATGGAGTCTGTATTTCTGAGACAAATTATGAAAGTATTTTACAATCAATGCATTTGAAACAGTTTCTGAATCAAATCACAGTTCAGTGTATGGAATCTGATGAATCACTTGAGTCAATAAAACTGGATCAAACTGAATACCGATGAATCAAATGAATTGTACCAATGTATTCAAATATTCTCACACACAAGATCTGTCAGCATTAACACACACGCGCATCATGCTGCTGTCACACTCATCGTCTGTTTCTACTTCAGATCTGTTACATTAGTTAAGTTAATCCAGTTAAGATGGCCTGCTCTCTCTCACGGAGATCTCAGTGTGTTTGACGTGTTCATCTACAGGTGTGTGTGATGCTGAAAGCTCAGTATTCTAAACACAGAGTGGCT
>NW_015604312.1:0-507 GCF_001515605.1 Sinocyclocheilus anshuiensis | reverse complement strand
GAGAGAGAGAGACTAATCACACTTGACTTGAATTATTCTGACAGAGTGAGGTTGGGGGGGACTTGGGGTGAAGGGGGTGAATTCAGCTTTAAGGCTTCTATTTATTTTCGACAAAAACAACACTGAAGACAATATTTGGTGCTATTTTCAACAGATTTCTTTTACAATTTTATAGCATTTTTATTTTATAAATGGTATTATTTTATTAACATATTATATAGCATATCTTATAATATATATTTTATATAAAAATTATATAAAATTATTGGTCCCACTTTTTTTCAGTACATAGTAGTTAAGGCCACCTAATATAAAGTGTGACCAAATTATTTAATTAATATGACAGTACATTAGGTTACACTAAAGTCATTCTTAAAGATCAGATCAGACTAACTAGAGAAAGTCTCACAAATCTCACAGAAATTATATAAAATTCTAACTGTAAGATATTTTATATTGGATTAGAATTCAGCTTTAAGGCTTCTATCTATCTATTTTTTATTTTTT
>NW_015604311.1:0-507 GCF_001515605.1 Sinocyclocheilus anshuiensis | reverse complement strand
ACATACAGTCCACAAGAGAAAATAATAGTTGAATTTATAAAAATGCAAAGTTCTGCAAGGGGAATGTAAACTTTTGACTTCAGCTGTATGCTGTTTTGGCGTGACCTCACTCCCGGCTGTGGTCTCGTCTCAGGTCAGCTGGAATGGCTCAGCAGCTGGTTCCTCACTCAGTGGGTCAGATGCTGGCGCAGATGTCCCGTCAGAGCACACTGTCTGGAGTCAGCAGCAGTAACAACAGCCCTATTCAGGCCCAGATGCGTCCCACAGCGCCTCCTGGAGTCTGGTCTGCTGCACAACTGCCCTTCAACACACAGGTAGACATTTAAAGTATGGAGGGAGAGTGCTTACACCTGACCAACAGTCAGACACAGAAGGCAAAAGATTTTGTTATTATTTATTGTTTATGATTATTATCACACTACTGTTCAAAGGTTTGGGGTCTGTAAAGCAGTGTTAATTTCCTTGATGAATAATTTTCGTCATAATTTTCGTCAACGACATTTTTTT
>NW_015604310.1:0-507 GCF_001515605.1 Sinocyclocheilus anshuiensis | reverse complement strand
GTGAGTAACTGTTTTTATTACGTGATCACTATTGCTTTGTCTTTTCTTACATATTGTTTGATATGTATTGAGTTATTTATGCGTTTTAAACCTAAATCACAGCGGCATCCATCTATGAGGAATGAATGTGAGCCACTCATAGCAGTGGGCATTTACTTCCGACAGTCCGCCAGGCCGATTCAAACAGAGCATTCAGAAGAGGGGGCTTAAATACAGGACAGAAAATAGCTTAATCTAAATTATGATGTTTTTTGATGTAAAAATCTTGATAGGATTATAAGTGGACCTCAGAGAACAGTTCAAAATAATAAAAACAAAGGCAGTTCATGACACATTTAATGCTTCTTGTTTAATGTTGGTATAAAATAAATATCACATTTTTCAATTGTGCTCATATTCATGAGAACAGCTCTCTTGCTTTTGTGAGATTGCTTGATTATGTTAAAATATACAAACAAGATCGCATACAAGTACTTTTTTGCAATCATTTCTTGATTTTTTTTTTTT
>NW_015604309.1:0-506 GCF_001515605.1 Sinocyclocheilus anshuiensis | reverse complement strand
ATGTAATGAATCTAGAATATATGAAAGTTTCACTTTTTGAAATATGTTACAAAGAAAATGAAATTTTTCACGATATTCTAAGTTTTTTGATTTGCACCTGTATATATAAAGAGAGAGAGATGAGAGATGAGACAGAGAGTGGAGCTATGAAATTATCCAACTTCTTTCCCCAGGCAGCTTTATTAAGCTGGATCTTTACAGGAGTAGGTAATAGTTTGGAGGAAGGCAGTACTTCAATAAATCCTAATTAGTTTCTCATTAACAGTAACAATTTCATGTCAAAAATAAATCTGTGGATCAGCTGGGTCGATTGTATTTCTATCATACCTCTGAAGAGTTCTCTGTTATTGTTCAACTATCTATCTATCTGTCTGTCTGTCTATCTATATATATATCTATGGACAAAAGTATTTGAGACAGCTGACCATTACACCAGGAACAACAGTACTGAGGGTTTATGAAATATTTATGTATTTATTTATTGTATTTATTTATTTACTAAAAAA
>NW_015604308.1:0-506 GCF_001515605.1 Sinocyclocheilus anshuiensis | reverse complement strand
TTTTCTTTTTTTTTCTCAAAAATAATTCATTTTAATAATCAAAAAGACATTTTAATAATGAGTTAAAAATATATATAAATAAATACAAAAATTGAATTCAAATTAAATTGGTTATATTTAACATTTTTATTGATTTTAATTTTATTTATTTATTTATATGCTATTATACTATACTATAGTCATTGATATGCTATTATACTACACTATTATTGTTAATATTTTGTATTATATTTTATATTTTATTTTGATATTTTCTGTTTTTATTTAAAGTTTTAGTAATTTTGTTTTGTGTTTTTGGCATTTTTATTATTACTTTTTAAATTTTTATTTAAAGTTATTTGAGAACTTAAATTAACGAAAATAGGAAATGTTGCAATGCCAACCAGCTGGAATAAAATACTTTTTAAAAATATGTTATTTAAATGTATGTTTATTTCATTTAAAGTAATGATTTTTAAAACAATTTTATTTAAAGGGGTCATATGATGCTGCTAAAAAGAACATTA
>NW_015604307.1:0-506 GCF_001515605.1 Sinocyclocheilus anshuiensis | reverse complement strand
CCGATGGCAGTCGGCACACCAGCGGAGAGCTCTGTTCTTCCTGTGCTGTCTGTGAATAATCATAACCATCCATCTGACTTATGGAGTCAACGTGACTGGTGGAGGAATGAGGAAGAGGAACAGATACACATTTGTGAGAGTGTAGATCTCAACATCTCTGGAGTTTTGCTCTAACAAACTGACAAACAAAGTCACTTTACAGTCTTGCCACTTTTGTGCAAAGTAATTCAGTGCAAAAACTATGTGTTAAAGTAGAAGGACAATTCTCTAGTGCAATAATGTATGTACACTTAAGAAAAATTTTAATCATTTAACTTTGAACCCAGTACTCTGTGAATCCCTGGTGTGTTGGGCATCTGCTGGTAACACACACATGATGTTATGAGAGTGATATCCACTACTGCTCCATTAACAAGAACATATACAACAGCACTGACGGTGTCATCTTCACTCATTCTAATTAGTGTGTGTGTGTGTGTGTGTGTCTGTGTGTGTGTGTGTGTGTG
>NW_015604306.1:0-506 GCF_001515605.1 Sinocyclocheilus anshuiensis | reverse complement strand
CATCACAGATTTCTTCTGCAGTTCAGGCCCAGCCAGTTCTGTAAACCTACCCTCCTCATCCACTATGCACTCCTAGAGAAAGAAAGACTTAAATTAAAAGTCACGACAACAACCCAATATTTTTATGTTTTCAGCATATACAGATGTGGGTGACATACTACTGGCAGATTAAAGTGTGTAGCAACACCGTAGTCCTCCATGCCGTGGGCAGGAGCTGTGTGGACCAATCCCGTTCCCTTAGTCATGGTCACATGATTAGCCGGCAACAAAGACACTTGTTTTGCAGGAATTGTGGGATGCTGACAGACTCCACCTTCGAGGTCTGACCCTGGAGATGAGTGAAAGAGAAACAGAGAGATGCTTAGGTTAGATTAAAAGGCATCATATGAAGTGATTCAGGCCAAAAACAAACACTGGATCTACCTGCGAATGTGGCCAAACTTTCCAGATTTGTCTTCAGCATAGAGGCGAGGCTGTTGATGCGCTCTGAGGCCACTAGGAGGAGC
>NW_015604305.1:0-506 GCF_001515605.1 Sinocyclocheilus anshuiensis | reverse complement strand
GTTCTGTTGTTTTTAGCATCCAATGCACCGCAAGCACCTGCTGTGGACATGGGTCGAAACCTTGTTCAACTAGAGATTTTTTCCGGCTGTAATAAGCAATTGGGCGCAGTTTTCCTCCATGTTCCTGAGCTAAGACTCAGCAAGCCTAGTGCGGGCGCGGCGCACAATCGTTGTTTTAACTCTGTAAACGCTTGTTCATGCTTGTCAGTCCATTCTAGGACATCGTTTGGCTTTGTTTTGCCTTTTATAAGCGAATACAACGGTGCGGCGATATTTGCAAAATCAGGGATGAAATCTCGTAAATAGTTTGCTGTACCTAATACTTTTTGCAATGAGGTCGGGGCAGTTCGGCAATGCATTTCTTTCTGTCATCTGTTAAGGCTCTGTGACTTTGAGTCAGAGTGTACCCTAAGTAGTGTACTTCTTTTTGTGCAATTTGGGCTTTTTCTTTGTTCATTTTGAAGCCTGCATCACTTAGCATCTGTATCAGTTCGTCAACCAGCTGC
>NW_015604304.1:0-506 GCF_001515605.1 Sinocyclocheilus anshuiensis | reverse complement strand
ACATGCAATGTCACCTTGCCACTCAAGACTGAAGAAGTGAACACACTGCCGGCACAGAGCCTGGCGAGAAACACTGAGTGGAAGAGAGAGAGAGAGTATGTATGTTTGTGAGTGTGTGGTGGCAGGAGTACTGATATGGGCGACAGTGAATACATAAAGGACATAGCAGCATTCCGATTAGAGAGACCAGAGGGGTGTCAAGAGACAAGGAAGACAGAACGTGGGTGTGTGAGGGACAGGTCGGACTGTAGAGGTCACCTCCTATCTGCTGGATCTGCTGGAGCGGAGGAAGGCACATCATTACAGGTCTTGGCTTTTAGCACGCCGCCTGGCTGAGGGGTCACGCTCCAGCTCCCAGCCAGTTAAGTGGCCTTTGAGAGAGTGTGTGTGTTTGTGTGTGAGAGAGGGAGAGAGAGAGAGAGAGATAGGAGGGAAGAGCCCAGGGCCGGAGAACTCACTCAACACTGTCTGACACCTGAGACTGTGAGCTCAACAAATAACCCCAC
>NW_015604303.1:0-506 GCF_001515605.1 Sinocyclocheilus anshuiensis | reverse complement strand
GTCAAAACAACCCAGTTGCTGGGTTTGTCCCTATTTCACCCAGCGTTGGGCTGTATTTAACCCAACAATTTTTAGAGCTGTACATGAGCTAGTGGAAAATGTAGCAATAAAGAGTGGTGATATTAATTATCCTAATGAACTATAAAGTATTAACTAAGTATTTTGTCTGTCAACACACTGTATGTAATCTTTAACTGAAGATTGTTTATATGTACTAGTCTTAGATCTTAGTGCAAGAAGTGGCTAACAACAAGATACCACATGGGCGGCAGATTGTTGTTGTGTTTGCGAGGAAAGTCTGTGCGTTTATGGATGTTTTCCTGGGGTGTTAGGAGTCATTCCAGAGCAGTGGCTCTGCAGTTTCAGGACAGCTGCAGCCTTTGCTGAGGAAATGACTAACTGTCTTAAATTAGGGCTGTGCTTTCACGTCTGGGTCCATTTAGCTACTCCACTCAGTCTCATTTTCTGTCCTTGAGTCAGCATGTGTGTGTACATATATCATTTCT
>NW_015604302.1:0-506 GCF_001515605.1 Sinocyclocheilus anshuiensis | reverse complement strand
AAGCAAGTTTGTTTATTACAGCCAAATTGAAAATGAGATGGAAAATTTTGAGCTTACTGTGGCAGTAAAAAAATAAAAATAAAAAATCACCTAATGCGGTCCATGAAATGTGTGAAGTTGTCCATTGTGGTGATGTTGTAATTGTGGGTCTCAAAAGCAACATCTGGATTAATGTTCCTATGAAGGAAAACAAAGAATTAAAAATGGGAAATATCAGCTAAAATGCAGGAAAATAACCTTTTATTTATTTTTTTATTATTTATATAGTGCCTTTCCAACACCCAAGGTCGCTTTACAGAGACAAATAAGGAGCAGAGCCAAATAAACATCAACATCAAAGCACAATACACACACACCAAGGGCTGAAAGTAATATACAGAGGTCGCTTACAAAGTTAGGTTAGATACAACAAAGAGGGATTCAAATAAATAACATATCCATAACAAGGTACAATTTACGGACCGAAGAGTAATATGAACTGAAGAGTAATATTCAGAGGAAAAACA
>NW_015604301.1:0-506 GCF_001515605.1 Sinocyclocheilus anshuiensis | reverse complement strand
GCTTACTACATTGCTATGGCATTTCTCTGTACAATGCAATAGAACTGCAGATCTGTATGTCGGTATAAGCACTTTGACATGTTTCTACTTTTTTGACAAAAATGAGGCCATTTTGCATTTTTTCAATCCGCATTTGTGTGAGTCGCAAAAGAGATTGTTTATAAGTTATAAATGTATAATTATTTAACATTTAAATTCATTATCTATAATACAAAATGTGTAATTTAAATGATATTTATAAAAAATTATTCTAAATGTATAATTAAAAAAATTATTTTTACTTCTGGTTTATCTATCATAAGGAAACTGAATGGCCAAATTAGATGCTTTGCATTGTGGGATACAATAATTTGGGCATTCTGCAATGTATAACGCACATTTTCGGCTATTCTGTGCATACAGAAAATTGTTGCACACTGTACATACTGCAAACTGCAGATATAATACTGTTATGCTATACTGAACATAGCCATAGTGGTGTAAATATTTCTGCATATAGTCCTTCA
>NW_015604300.1:0-506 GCF_001515605.1 Sinocyclocheilus anshuiensis | reverse complement strand
AAGCATACGGCGTATACTTGCGTATGGCCCCGACTACACCACTGCATTGAACAGTGAACTGACACAGTGCGGCATCAAAATGATAAACGTCCAACGTGAAAACAGGCCTTAATTAAAACAAAGGGCCCAATATATTACAATAATTCAACCACTAAATTAAAGCATTAAAAGGTTCATAAAATGTTAACGCTGCTTGAAAATACACAGCCATATAGAATCTCATCATAATTAAATATAACAGGATTAAAATGTAATTATACACGTGGTTTTTCTAATCAATCAATCAATCAATCAATCAAAGGTTTTTTATTTATTTATTTGTTTTTTGTTTGTTTGTATAAAAAAATACCGTTGTACAGTGTTTGTTTAATTTGCTTTTCCCCTTTTAGGGAGAGTGTCTGTCTTTTTTCTTTTTGTTTGCTTTCCCACGTTTGTTTATTGAGCCTAAAGCCGAATGCTAATATCTGAATAGTATTAAATAGAAAGGCTATCAAGTGTGAAACCTA
>NW_015604299.1:0-506 GCF_001515605.1 Sinocyclocheilus anshuiensis | reverse complement strand
AAAAAAAACTAGCAACCATTGTATCAAAACAAATGCACCCTCAATAAACACCTTCTTGAAAAACATGAAATCCACCAGAATCCATATGTTTTGTTTGATGCACAGAGAATCAAAGAGAACTGGAGAAACAGAAGTCTGGCCTGCCAGCAGAAGGAGTTCATTGTGGGAACAAAAACAGCAAACCAGAACACCTCCGTCCATGTTTTCCAGAGGCATTCATGCTGTAATTGAGCTGTGCTTGTAAACTTCTTCAGTCTTGTATTGATTTATGGCAGACAGCTATTGTGACCCTCATTGCAATTTAGCAAGTAACTCGCATACAGGAAATTTGTGCTGGAAAATAATACTTTAAACATCACAAAGCATCTATTTTAAAGAAAATAACTATCCTGTTTTTACCTCTGGTTGCTTTTATACACCTCATCGGCTGGATGATTTGAATACAAGCTTATTGATTTACCATTATCTTCAATGGAATGAAAAATCCATGGCTTTCTCTTTAAATA
>NW_015604298.1:0-506 GCF_001515605.1 Sinocyclocheilus anshuiensis | reverse complement strand
CTCCAACCCTAATCAAACACACCTGAACAAGCTAATCAAGGTCTGTGTTACTAGAAAGCCACAAGCAGGTCAGTTTTTATCAAGGTTGGAGCAAAACTCTGCAGGACTGTGGCCCTCCAGGATCGACGTTGGCCACCCGATCTAGTGTGTTGGACTAAAGGTCTGTTCACACTGTTGCCATTGTCTGGTGCAAAGAATTGTCACAAAAAAAAACAATGAATAGAGTTTTAGAGTAAATACAATTTGAAATTGTTGTCAAGTTGTAAGTGGACAGTAAGTTTTTGGGGTCTTAAACTTCATATATTTACTGGATTTTGGTAATTTCAGCATATGACAAAAACATTGTGTTCTGCTAAACCGGCAAAAAAAAAAAGACATATACATATAAACATACATAAACTTATATTAAAAACAAATATCATCAGAAGAAGATGACGAACTGAACTTCAGAGTCAGATCGTGTTTGAAATGTGTGAAAGTCCACTGATGAGTAACCAGAAAAAAAG
>NW_015604297.1:0-506 GCF_001515605.1 Sinocyclocheilus anshuiensis | reverse complement strand
TTTTTTTTCTCCATACTATGGGAGTCAATGGCTACCGTCAACATTCTTCAAAATATTTTCTTTTGTGTTCTACAGAAGAAGGAAACTTACAGGTTTGGAAGAACTTGAGGGGGAGTACAGAGTTTTCAATTTTGGATGAGCTATCCCTTTAAGAGTGGAGTATATGCAGTTTAGCTGATCAATTTTAGGCTTATAATAAACAAATCAGTTCCAATGGATTATTTACTCATGTACACCTTAGCTATCTGACTCTAAAACTGCTGGCAAAGCTAACTATATCAGCTGGAAATGAGAATTTCTACAATGATGGATGTTGACAGTCTATTTGTGTCAGGAACATAAACAAGACCTAAATATACTTCCATCCATCTACATGGAAAGAAAACAAACCAACAGGCCTCTTTAAAGTGGCTTCAGAACATGAAAACATGCTTTAAATTAGAAGGAGGGAACGCAACCAAGATTGACAAATAACGCCAGCGTTCAAACAGCTGCCTGAAATCAGT
>NW_015604296.1:0-506 GCF_001515605.1 Sinocyclocheilus anshuiensis | reverse complement strand
TTTTGTGTCTTTCTCGGACAGTTTTAAATGCTTCCACACTGCCGAAATGTTTGCTGCATTATAAAGAGTGCATGCCTCTCACTCTACACTGGTTGCTATTTGATCGCATCACGTCGTTGTTCGGTACAATTTATTTGGTCTTTTCGCTTATTCACTTATTTCGCTATTTTCGGCTGAATAATTTTGGTGGCTGAACATTCGGTGCATCCCTAGTTAGGAGCTTATTAAACTTGTAAAAAATTGTGTAAAATAAATGTGTTGAAACATGCTAAACATGTTAGAAGCATGGTAAACATGTTGCCAATTTGTTAACAATGTTAAAAATTATTAACACGTTAAAATGTTTTATTTTAAAACTTGTTAGTAACATGTTAAAACATGCTATTAGTATGTTAAAACATTTAAGCAGTGTTCTAAAACATGCTAGCAATGTTAAAACATGCCAGCAACATGCTAAGACAAGTTAACTACATAAAATATGCTAGCAATTGCTTAGCAACACTCTA
>NW_015604295.1:0-506 GCF_001515605.1 Sinocyclocheilus anshuiensis | reverse complement strand
GGCTTCCACTTACTGTTACTTAACAAACTTAACAAAATGTGCAGAGAAATGTATGTAAATGTGATTGTTAAAGGAGTAAATAAATGAAGAGTCGTGATAAACATTTTAAAATAGTTTTTAAGTATGGTAATTTATTGTGGTAAGCAGCTTTTTCACTTTTTAAATAATAATAATAATAATAATACTGTATATTGTGTACATTGGGTTTTTTAATTCATTCATAAATATCATGAACAAAAGCAAAACAGTTTGGATCCCTCTATTGAGCCACTCCAAAGCAGACATTCTGCTGCCATGGGACTGCTCCGGTAGTGGACATAAAATAGTCCTTGTATGCCTCCCTTATCAGAAATGCTTCTCTTGATGGATGATTTCCACACTGCTGTAGATTCTGTATAGCTCCACTGGTGTTGGATTCTGCCATACACTCTGGTGCTTGGTGCTTGGTTGTGCCATGTTGGGTTGGGTCGGTGGTTTTGATGATGTAGTTATGCAGGACACAAGTG
>NW_015604294.1:0-506 GCF_001515605.1 Sinocyclocheilus anshuiensis | reverse complement strand
AAAAAAAAATACATATATAGGAGCAGAGGCTCAGGAGAGAGAAATAGATAATGAAAATCTATAACTTATGAATATTTTGGGAGGTTTTTCTTGCGTTTGCTTTGTTTTGTGTTTCACTTTTCATGGCAAACATTGATTTCAATTTAGAGGACTACAGCTGCAGTTTATGACTGCAAATACAGCTGAAGAATCCAAAACACATTTATGAAACTGTCTGGATGGGAATATATATAATATTACGGGCAGAGAAAGAGGCAACAATAATCAGTGAACATTTAAACGTACCGGTGACCAAAACTTCCTTATAAAACAGAACAGTTTGGCTCTAATATCTGACTGGATGAATCACTCTGAAGTCCTTGTAAAATTGTTGATTTTGATTTAGAAGTTTTCACTGCACAAAATATCAAAATAAAATACAAGTACATTTAAAATACCTTTTACATTTTTCAGATTCTGTTACATAATTGTGACCCTGGACCACAAAACCAGTCATAAGGGTCAAT
>NW_015604293.1:0-506 GCF_001515605.1 Sinocyclocheilus anshuiensis | reverse complement strand
CTTGATCGTGGTAATTACATTGCTGTCTATGGGAGAGTCAGAGAGAGGTCTTACGGGTTTAGAACAACGTGAGGGTGAGTGATTAATGATAGAATTTTCATTTTTGGGTGAACTAACCCTTTAATGCATATTGCTGAAGATTTTTTTTTTTTTTAGAAAAACTTTGGAACTGTATAGTATAGTATTTTTTTATTATTTATTTGAAAGAACTAGAGCATAAAAGTTATTTCTATCACTATCAAGCTCTAAACCTTTAAGAGTATTTATAAAGAGTATAAAGGTTATCCTCTTCATCATGGCAGTATATGAGATCTAGAAATCAGTTGTATCCATATAAACCTCATCCAGACCAGCTGCAGCAGGTTCTTCGGTACCAGGGCATCTGGTAAACTTGGCCGGGCTCTCCCCACAATCCCTACCGCCCCGGCACTCCAATCGCCAGAGTAGGAGAGATAATGTCGACAGCCCACAGCAATTAAAACCCTTGAGTCTAGAAGCAGCTGATA
>NW_015604292.1:0-506 GCF_001515605.1 Sinocyclocheilus anshuiensis | reverse complement strand
CGCTGGGTCAAAACAGCCCAATTGCTGGGTTTGTCCCTATTTTATATGTTATATGCTGTATTTAACCCAGCATTTTTTAGAGTGTAGGCTACCTGAAATATACAAAGGAAGGAAATAAAGAAATATTTCAGTCATTTCAATAAAAAAATCGTCAGGTTTCATTGTTGAAGCTTTAAAATTCACTCCTTTTTTAACTTAATTCTAACACTGTGTTAAAAATAGGATAAACATGTTTAGAAATTGTGAACTAAGTATTTTATTCGATATGTTATGATTAGACTTCTGATATTTTTATACTTTAAAAATAAAGAGGAATAAAGAGCGTTTTCATCGCTCATCAAAAATGATAGAAAACATTCCCAAGTTTTGTTTCCTACAATAATTTTTTTTTGTGTGGTAAATATCCGCCTCACCCAGCCCTCTTTTTGTTTTTGTTTCATAAAATATCTTGTTAAGATGTGAGAAATAATTCAGTGCCTGAGTGAACTATATTATATCAATATAAT
>NW_015604291.1:0-504 GCF_001515605.1 Sinocyclocheilus anshuiensis | reverse complement strand
CACACACACACACACACACACACACACACACATATTCACAAGGCATCCGACTATCCCATTATGAAGCAAAGCTTTTCCCAATTGCAGTGTTACTCTTATTAAATAAACATACACTTTTAAACCCTGTCAAACTTGCTGTTGTTTTTAATAGATTAGATGTAATATGTTTACTTGCGCTTATTCATTACTCTGGCTGGTGGAGTGGAAGTGTTCAAAGTGAAGAACTGAACGCACCCAGCCTGCGAGAACACGAGTTACCAGAGCGGAATACCAAGTGAATCAGGCACTCTAATTAATATTAATGTTATGCCACAAGGCAGCCTCACATCCAATTTCTCTCCAATTTTGGGAAACGGGTTCCAAATCCTGAGGTGTCTTAGACGGTGAGGAGATCAAGGAGAATTGTGCATCTCAATCAAAACATCTCCCCCCATACCCATCTCTGCTCTTTGTGGAGATTTCAGATAGAGCTTGAAAAGCATGACTCTGGGTGGTAATAGAGAA
>NW_015604290.1:0-506 GCF_001515605.1 Sinocyclocheilus anshuiensis | reverse complement strand
TTGTGACCCATACAATGTATTGTTGGCTATTGCTACAAATATAACATATATTTTCCCACTACAAAGTCATTTAGTGCAATAGAAAGGTTCTATGGAAGTCCAGTCAAAAATTGTTAATGGGACCACAGAACCAGATGCCATCTAGCATCACAATAGCATCTAAGCATTTTTAAATATAATTTCTGTGCATAATTTAAGTGTTGTAATACACTCTTGTGTAAACTAACTTTATAAAGGGAAGTGCTAAATTCTAAACCAGATTCAATTGATATGATTCCTATTATTTCATTTGGGAAAAAAAAGTATGCAGTTTCTGCAAGAAGTACACAAACCTGCCGAACTGTAGATTTGCACTCTCCTTAATAAAGCTGTCCATGTCTTCAATGAGTCAGGAAGCCATTCTACACTTGTAAAAATACTTTAACTTCATTTCTAACACGGTGCCTGCTAAAGAGAGACTCTCAGCAAAGGCTCAGGGACACGGAAAGCAATTCACATTCAAACAT
>NW_015604289.1:0-506 GCF_001515605.1 Sinocyclocheilus anshuiensis | reverse complement strand
TCCTGTAGCGAATCAATGCATTTTTGTAAGAAAAATATCCATGTTTAAAACGTTATAAACACTTTTCTCTCACTTCCGCTAACTATTCGTACACTGAAACAAGTGCAAATGCCTTGTCGTTACTCCGAAGAACATTTTATACTTCCTCCGACTTAAATAATTTAATTTTCGGTATTGTCGTTGAGCTAAAGTAAATTATTTAGTTAATTGGAAGTAAAACTAAGTTTTGTTGGTGTAATTTAAACTGTTTGCTTCACATCAAATCAAGAATTTTGCGTTCTGGGTAAACCACATGACCACTGACGCCATCGAGGTTCGGTTTGAGAATGTTCTGATCGACGGCCATCTTGTTTTCCCACATCAACACACACTTCCATAATATCGGTGAAATAACTTTGAGTTTATTGTTACTATAAAAGCTCGGAAGAGCCAGGACATTTTTTTTATATAACTCCGATTGGATTTGTCTGAAAGAAAAAAGTCATATACACCTAGGATGGCTTGAG
>NW_015604288.1:0-506 GCF_001515605.1 Sinocyclocheilus anshuiensis | reverse complement strand
GATGGAGCCCCTGATACGGCCATTCTGTCACTCGATGCCGAAAAGGCATTCGACAGACTAGAATGGCCTTACTTAATGGAGGTGCTAGTAAGATTTGGATTTGGTGACTTTTTCCGCAGATAGATGGAAATCCTTTTAGTTGATTCTTCTGCAAAGGTACTCACTAACAGTCTAATCTCGCCTTCATTTAAACTTAGTCAGGGTACTAGGCAAGGCTCACCACTTTCACCTCTACTTTTTATACTAGCTATGGAGCCTCTGGCAATAGCAATAAGATCACACCCTACTATTCATGGTATTTTTACAGAAGCTTTAGAACATTGCATTGCCCTATGATGATGTCATCGTATTTCTATCAGAACTTGAAAAATCTATCCCATCCCTCTTAAAGCTTAAAGCTTATTGGTCTGTTTGACAATTTTTCTGGATTTAAAGTAAATAAAGATAAGTCTTCAATTATGTTTCTCAATGAACAAGAGAGATTAAATCCTAAAGTGAGTCACCCA
>NW_015604287.1:0-506 GCF_001515605.1 Sinocyclocheilus anshuiensis | reverse complement strand
TAGAACCAATAAACAGGCAGAAATGTGCAGCATGTGCCCTACTTCATTTTAAACGCTGCTGTTAGCATGGATCCCTCCACAGCTATTGGTTACGCAAAACAACACTGGACACCATCATCATCATAATAATAATATTATCAATATCAGTATCCCTGCGAAACACAAACAGCTTTGACTTCTTTTGGGTTCTCATAGGATAGGCCACAATCAGAGCGACATTTTGAATGAGCAAATGTGTATGAATGAGCAAATCCTTTGACTTTAAAACATGCTGCATCAGTTAAATAACAAAAATTCCTTAATCCATAACACACAAAAAAAGTTATTCTAGAAACAGAAACACTGAAACTCACCTTTCATCTCATCATCTTATATATTTAGCCAAGAGTAAAGGTCACCACAGCAATGGAGGTGAGTGAGGTTTCAGCTCATCCGTGAAAAAAAAAAGGCGATTTCAGGTCGGTTATGAAGGTAAAGAGAAACATAGAGGGGGGAGGTCCCACAGG
>NW_015604286.1:0-506 GCF_001515605.1 Sinocyclocheilus anshuiensis | reverse complement strand
GACTTTTCAAACTGGCACACTAGATCCTTCTTTGGGCCCAAGGGAAACTCCTCTCACTGAGAGCAGTGTACATCCCTGGGCATCTCAGTATGGGAGCAGACTTTCTGTCGAGACAGAGGCTGAGGCCCGGGGATTGGAGACTCCACCCCGAGGTGGAGCAGATATGGAAAGTGTTCGGCAGGGCACAAGTGGACCTGTTTGCGACTCAAGAGACTTCGCACTGTCCCCTATGGTTTTCCCTCACACATCCAGCTCCACTCGGACTGGACGCTATGGTACAGGCATGGCCGAGGCTGCGTATGCTTTTCCCCCGATTGTTCTGCTTCGGGGAGTTCTGGAGAGAGTGCGCCAGGACAGGGTCAGTCTGCTGCTAGTAGCCCCTTTCTGGCCGGGCCGAGCATGGTTCTCAGATCTAGTGGTCCTTCTAGACGGCCCTCCATGGGAGATTCCCATCAGGAGGGACCTTCTATCTCAGGCGGGGGGCACCATTCTTCACGCCCTGCCCG
>NW_015604285.1:0-506 GCF_001515605.1 Sinocyclocheilus anshuiensis | reverse complement strand
CTGCAGCATGGGCTGAATTGAGCAATCTAATGCTAGGTCTTTTTCCTCAATCTCTTAAGCAGTGTCCCGTTTCATTTTATATCTTTAATATCTTCGTGCTCCTTCTTAACACGTTCTGTGTTTTTTTCCCTAAAGGGCAATATGGTTAAGGCTTCAGACTAAAAACTGAAAAGCTGCTGGCTCCTCAAGAATCCTTTACGATTCTGCGTTCTTGAGAAAGACACCTGAACCTAGAATGTTCCTGGAGACTAATCATGGTCATGTGACCATATGAAAGTCACAAATCCCTACAGTCTTTGTTGCATCGCAATCTATAAAGTATGTCAGCTAGCACTTTCATGCCAGAGTACAAAAGTGAATTTTTCAGCTAAAATAACTACTTTTAATGCTAAGGTATTATAGCAAGTTTGTGAGCTAAAGTATCAGTGTCAGCTAGGGCTAAAGCTAAGGTATGAGAAAAAGTTTGTCAGCTAAAGTATATTAGCTGGTTTTAATACTAAAGCATG
>NW_015604284.1:0-506 GCF_001515605.1 Sinocyclocheilus anshuiensis | reverse complement strand
GAAAGAAAAAAGTCATATACACCTAGGATGGCTTGAGGGTGAGTACATCTTTGGCTAATTTTCATTTTTGGGTGAACTATCCCTTTAAGTATAATCGTTTATTGCACAAAACACAACTATACAGAAAATAGTCCCCCAGCTGTGACTATGTCTGACACTAGGGGCAGGTTGCATAAACTGCTTAGACTAGTGCTACAAAGTTAGTCATCTAATTATTTTCTTCAAGACTGGTCATAACACTTTAAAGTCAGTTGAAAAAAAGATAGTTTGGTCTAATTTGAATCTGAAAAGTAAGACTGATTTCCCATGGGCTAGCTGCTAGTTGGTCAAACCAGTTCTTAAGACACAGTCTTAACATAGTGGCTAAGTTTATGCAGCTGGCCGCAGGTATGTTTATATGCACAAATTTTCATCAATTGGAATGCATTTTTATATATTTTATTTATTTATATTTTATTTTTTATTTATATTTAAATATTATTATTATTGATTTTTTTTTTAATCTA
>NW_015604283.1:0-506 GCF_001515605.1 Sinocyclocheilus anshuiensis | reverse complement strand
TTTAGGTATATGTAAGGTGGGAGGAGTTGGATCTGGATCCAATCTTGCCCCCTGGATCTTGTGTTCTACAGTGAGGACCATCTCGCAAATGAGCAACGCCTCATTGTCCCATTGCAGAGAAGCTCAAAATCACTCTCAATAACGTTTTCTTTCACCATTCCTTGCTGGTGGAATGACCTGCCTAACTCCATCCTGCCAAATCCCTCTCAGTTTTCAAGAAACAATTGAAAACCCAAATCTTGAGTGAGCATGTAACTGCATCCTCAAAAAAAAACTCTGCTTTTACTTTTTTCTGTGCTCTCAGTGCCCCTTATTGCCTTGCTGTCCTAGCTTTTACTATTTTCAATGATGACGGCACTTCTGGCACTATATAACTGGCACTTCTCTGAATAAGTATAAAATGGGTGTGTTCATGTTTGCATCAGTTTTAAGGTTTGAAAACAGTTATGAATGGATCTTTATGATCTCTCTGTTTCACCCACTGCTGCTGCATCCAGAGGTCCTAA
>NW_015604282.1:0-506 GCF_001515605.1 Sinocyclocheilus anshuiensis | reverse complement strand
CAGTTAGCAACTCCGTTTGTTTGTCCGAGTTCGCAACAGTAACTATGGGGGGGGGCGGGGCTTACCGATAGGTCAATTGGCAGACCATATAAATCTTTGAAGTTTATTACGACTGATCTCATTTTAACACCTCTATTAACGTTTTATGGATAATAGGATGTGGATTTCAGGACTGATTGTTTCATGGAAAGATAAGGTGGTGATATCGACTGGAATTGTGTCACGGAGGTGACACTTTGTTTTGATCTCTTCAACTAGGCTGTTTTGCAATAGAAGATTGCAGTTTTGGCCTAGATCATTTGGATTCTCCATTAAGATGTTTATTATAGCAGACAAAATGTTCTTGACAGAAAAAAATTTACGCAAGTATCTTCAAATTTCTTAAAAATGGAAAAACAAAGATGATTGAATTTGTCAAATGATTTGCCTGCTTTAAACGGCTCTTTGTTTCTCACTGAAGCTGGTGAAAGGTTACACAGATGAACTGTTGATGAACTTGGATTGAT
>NW_015604281.1:0-506 GCF_001515605.1 Sinocyclocheilus anshuiensis | reverse complement strand
GCGACTCACATTGTGCAGGTGAGGGAAGTCGATCTCAACAGGTGCAGACAGGAAGCCAGGGTTGGGCTTCACCGTTACCGTGACGACCTTTGAGTTGAGCAGCGTGCTGTTGCTGCGGGAGAAGGAGACGATCGATCGATCAGAATCACTCGTATTGATCAGGTGCACATCAGTCAAGAGTTCAGACACATTTCAAACTCATCACTGATCTTTGCTTTGATTTTCCTTCACTATCTGCTCTGACGTCACGTTTTAATAAAAACAATAAAAGTGCATACGTAAAATAAATAATGAATAAAAATCATGAATTAAAACAAACAAAATAAACGGAATAAATAAATAGAATAAATGTTATTTGATAAATAAAACAGAATTTAATAAAATATAGTAAATTGTATAAAACAATATTTATTCAGATTAGTGAATGTTCTAATCTGCATTTGATCTCTTTGTAATGAACTGATTATTTGTGACCCTGGAGCACAAAACCAGTCATAAGGGTCAAT
>NW_015604280.1:0-495 GCF_001515605.1 Sinocyclocheilus anshuiensis | reverse complement strand
GTGTGTGTGTGTGTGTGTGTGTGTGTGTGTGTGGAAGGAAGGAAGGAAGGTGTTTGTGTGAAAGGTCAGGTGGGACAAACCTCCTTAAGTCTTCCATATGACTGTTACCTTTGAATGCTGGATGCTCAGGTGCAGTCTGGAATTTATAAACAGCTTCTTCCAAAATACTACTCGCCTCCCTGAATTATACAAATCTATCATTTAAATGGTGCATAAATAGTTTTTGTTTTGGTAGGATGTGTGTTGTAACGTTGTAATCAAGATTGTTGTTTATTTAAATTCACTATTGTCTTACTTTTCATTACAAATTGTTCCATCTACCTTTGAGAACAATCTGCTCATGCCCCACTGAGATAGATAAAAAAAAATCTAATCAAATTAAATTGCTAATTCATACACATTTAAGTTCAAATATTTATTTGTCAATAAATCCTCAGCAGTACAGCATTCCACATTATGGCATTTGCTGATAATGTTTTCACATTTTTTTTTTTT
>NW_015604279.1:0-506 GCF_001515605.1 Sinocyclocheilus anshuiensis | reverse complement strand
ATGCGATGCTTCACTTTCACAGCTTTACTCAGAATGAAGCGCATCGCGAGAACTCCCTGGGAAAGCGCGCGTGTACACCTGCGACCAATCAGATACGCCCACTTTAAACAACATTTCACTCCATAACATACTATAAATATTTCTAAACACCCTAGTTATTTCAAAACATAACATTTGAAAGTATTCTCCAACATTTGTATAATTATAATTATTTAAACTGAAGACCTATTACATTAACTTATATACACTAACAGCATCACATGAATTACAGTATACAGTATTTCACACATAGTAATCGCCAGCATTTTATACTGCATATACAGTCCAGCCTATTACATATGCAGCCTTTGCAGGATAAACAGAGACATTGCCAGAGCCCTATATATTTTTCATCTAACTTATGGTACTGATTGGTCAGCTCTCCACAAATGGTGCAACTGTTGGCTGTATTAGAGCAACCTGGTGTAACAGGTACACACATGAATAATTGAACATTGTGGTCTTCT
>NW_015604278.1:0-506 GCF_001515605.1 Sinocyclocheilus anshuiensis | reverse complement strand
GAAAAACTCTTTCCACATACAGAACATGAATGCGGCTTCTCCTTCTTATGAACTCTCAGATGTGTCTTCAGGGCTGATGCCCCAATAAATGTTCTGCCGCATTGATCACATGCGTACAGCTTCTCTCCGGTGTGGATGTCCATGTGCTCTTTAAGTTGTGCTAATTGTGAGAAGCTCTTCCTGCACTGATCACATGTGAACGGTCTTTCTCCAGTGTGGATTCTCAAGTGAACTTTAAGATTTCCTTTGTATGTGAAACTCTTTCCACACTGAGTGCAGGTGAACGGCTTCTCTCCAGTATGAACTCTCATGTGAATCTCTAGATTTTGTTTGTTGGAGAATCTCTTTTCGCACTGATCACAGGTGAACGGCTTCTCTCCAGTATGAACTCTCATGTGAACTTTAAGACTTTCTTTGTATGGAAACCTCTTCCCGCAGTGATCACATGTGAACGGCTTCTCTCCAGAGTGCATTCTCATGTGTCTCGCAAGGTCTGATGATCGCAT
>NW_015604277.1:0-489 GCF_001515605.1 Sinocyclocheilus anshuiensis | reverse complement strand
AAAGTTTCATTGTTTGATTCTATTAGCACAACTTAAAATAATGCCTAACAAAAACCAAATGAATTAGTTGAACATAAATGGCTCAGATGATTTTATAACAGCGTTTAACCATGACTGCTGTAGTCTGTGCAGGGCTGATTGTGTCTGTACTTCATGATGTAGACAGCGGTTTGGTGCCACCAGTAGAACATGACCACCACCAGCATATGCCAGAGCTGGTGACTGGCTCCAAGATAGTTCAGCTGGCCTGTGAGGACAGACATAAAAATGTGGGTAAATATTTGTTCTGACAAAGTATCAATGTAATTCTTGACTAATTTGGTCACAATTTTATTTTATTTTATTAGATTTCAATACGATTCATTAAAAAAAGCACAACATGTAACCAGAATTAGATTGGTGATCTGGATTTGATAGTTTTTAACAACTTAAAATCTAACATCAGCATTTAAAGAGTTTTTTTTTTTTTTTTTTTTTTTTTTTTTTTTT
>NW_015604276.1:0-506 GCF_001515605.1 Sinocyclocheilus anshuiensis | reverse complement strand
CTGATGTCACATGGACTATTTTAACAATGTCCTTACTATCTTTCTTGGCCTTGAATGTGGTAGTAGCGTTACTGTCTATGGAGGGTCAGAAAGCTCATGGATTTTATCAAAAATATCTTAATTTGTACTCTTAAAGATGAGCGAAGGTCTTACGGGTTTGGAACGACATGAGGGTGGAGTAATTAATTACAGGATTTTCATTTTTGGGTGAACTATCCCTTTAATACTTTCTTCAACAAGCGAATATGATGAGATTTGTTATCCAGTTTGGTTTGGTGACTTTCGACACCCAATTAAGAAATGTAACAATTAAGCCTAATATTGGTTAAATTGAGTTTTTCCCACTCTCTTCCATAAATAAACTTATATAAACTTTCAAACTTCAGACCTTTAAACTTTTTTTGTTACTTTCAAACAAGTCTATCAAGCCAGTGAGCAAAGTTTGTCTTAAGAGACTTACATTTTACTTATATGCAGTGCCGTTCCTAGACCTCTGGGGGCCCTAC
>NW_015604275.1:0-506 GCF_001515605.1 Sinocyclocheilus anshuiensis | reverse complement strand
TAAACTATATATTAGTTACATTAGATTAGTTTTTTCCCTATTTTTAATTGTAAGAATTCCCACAGCATAATAAATAATATCACAGCATAGAAGTATTATTTTAGTAATATTTTAAATACTATTGTAGCTTTATTCATCTTTTGAATTAGCTTTTGTTCATGGAAATTTTCAATACTAATCTGACTTCACCACAGACAACTCGACAACTACAGTTGTTAAAATAATAACTACAGTATCTCAGGCTAATTTCCTGAATTCCCCGAATACTTACATGCTGAAGTTCGAATACTTACATACTCGAATACTTACATTTCCTGACGTATGGTGACGGCATCCCGTCAAGAAGCTACTATCTTCATCTATACTATAATCTATATACTCTCACCGCCCTTCTCAGCTGTACGCTGTTACCTCAGCCTGAGGACGGCTCTGTAGTCTTCCAACACTATCACTGTCTTTGTGGTGGTCTTTTGAGCATAGAATCTTTAGTACTTCTATTCCTCAGC
>NW_015604274.1:0-506 GCF_001515605.1 Sinocyclocheilus anshuiensis | reverse complement strand
GTCAGGATGATTTCCATTTAAAAGCGCGTCTGCCACTGAAGGCTGCGGTGCAGGTGAATGAAGGGCGGCGCAATATCAATTCAGAAAGCTCCATATAGGAGAGGTTGTGGAGGCAAGCACAGCTGCTGCCATTGCTGATATAGAACACGTTTGAGGGCCGGGATCCGTTTACTTATCTAATTAAGCCCACTTTCCCTTATCTTGTTATTGTAGAATTAAGCTTTAACTTGATTTTCAGTCTAATGCTTAAAAGCATCTGAATTTGAGCGCTGAGGTCTTTGACGTGTCGCCTTAACCATCCAGAACCAGGTGTTTTAAGATAATAACCATGGTAAAAATACACAATGTAGGCAACATGCTGTTGCATTTATTAAAAAATAAACTTGTTTACTATTCTTCGATGTCGCATTCAGGTTTTTTTTTTCCACGCCGAAGACCATTGTTCTGTTTTTTCCCTCTTTTTAATCTAATTGAACACCTGTTTGGAACTTGCCGTCTCATGGACA
>NW_015604273.1:0-506 GCF_001515605.1 Sinocyclocheilus anshuiensis | reverse complement strand
TTTTTAAATAAGAAATCTACTAGCAGAAATCAGTAGTCGTGCAACCTCTAGCAGATGCACAATTATATTGAATGAAGCCCTTGTGCATTAAGTATAGATGCTTTCACAGAGGAGATTAACAAATTGCTCATTTTGCTAATTTTTTTCTGCTAATTTGTTTTCTGATTTTGAAGCATACTGCCATGTAGTACTCCATGCAATTGCCTAAATATGAGCTATTGATAATGAAAACCGCTCAAACCCATAAATTCTCTCTGTACAGTCTAATTATTTAATTTTGAAAAGATTACCAATTCACAAAAGTATGAAATGAATGAAGGTCAATATCATAAATAATGACTGATTAGACACTTGCATTTTGTAAGATTACTGGCTGGTTTTGGGAATGGAACGAACTAAACTCCACTAACCTCTTCAGCTCTGCTGCATATTTTGGATTTTTTACTGATTTTGGTATACCTGGATTTAAAAGAGCACCCTACTCGCATACATTGGAGTAAATTGAT
>NW_015604272.1:0-506 GCF_001515605.1 Sinocyclocheilus anshuiensis | reverse complement strand
TTGTAATGCATTACTTTTAAAAGTAACTTTCCCCAACACTGCTATATATATATATGCACTTGTACATGCATTTACACTGCACTTACAAATACAACTGATTTCCTATTGAACTGTCCCCAACTGAATTGCAGTAATCAAACTATTTAAAATAAAATTGATAAAGCTACAAACTCGATCATAATGCTCACCTGAATGTGTTCGTAAATTTGTTGTGGATGTGGAAAGCAGTTATCTTCGGAATGGAAATATGGATATTTTATTTTTAATTATCATACTTAGTTATTTCAGTTCATCTCATAACATCAGCGAGCTAAGCCAGCAGTAGTACTGACAAGTGTCGAATAAACATGGTTGAAACGCGAAAAGCGGAGGAATAGACAAACCGATTCATTTACGCTCGAACCACTCCGATTGATTCAAACTCATGCTTCACTAGTAAAACCCAGTTCAAATGTACCATTCATTTTCCAATTTTGACATCGCTAGTAATGATTTTTTACTTTTTT
>NW_015604271.1:0-506 GCF_001515605.1 Sinocyclocheilus anshuiensis | reverse complement strand
TTCCTTGCAAACCTGTACCGCCTCAGAAAATCTGAAATGATAATTTTCTACAAAAGGCCAGTGTGGGCTGCTTCTCTGGTAGAAATCAATGGTTCTCTCAAATCTCCTTGAACAAGGCTGATTGCGTGAGACAGATCAAAGAGCACAATAGAATTTCAACAACAGAGCTGTGCTAGCCAGGGACTTGGATTTGTTGAGTTAAGGTATCTTTTGACGTTGTTTTTTAATAAAGAGAAAAAGAATGGAGCTCGAGCAGGTGCTTTTTGCCACAGATATGAATGTCTGCTCATTTTGCATCACTGTTTTCACCTCCCACACCATGTCCTTCTTAATTATGAAACAGCAAAATTAAATGAAAAGATTATTGGCTGCGGTGTGCCACGCTGAATGCAGACGGAGGAAGCCTCGGACTTGCTGACTGTGGTGTCTGTTTGTCGATCTGTTTGACTGCATTGCTCATTTGGGTCAAGTGCATGGTATACAAGTGCATCTCAATAAATTAGAAT
>NW_015604270.1:0-506 GCF_001515605.1 Sinocyclocheilus anshuiensis | reverse complement strand
CCAACAACATGCAAAATGATTAAAACAAATGAAATGTGTAATTTTGCTTAGATGTTAAGATTCTATCCCTTCAGAATTCTATCATTCTATTAAAGTTCTATCCCAGTTACAAATGTAGTAATTCATATTTTCCCAAAAAGCAAAAACACTGTGGCTCTACCTTAAGAATCACAGCAACACTGATTCAACCAATGGCATGACTTTGGGGTGGAGCTATCTGTTTGTCCAACCAATGGCAGATAGGATGAATGTTCAGTTAAATCTGTTTAGAAACATCATCAGAAAATCACTATTCTTGAAACTTGTTTAGTATGGTGTGCATTGTGTCATTAATATAATTTCTAATAATAACGAGATACTATGTCATTAAAATTACATCGTTTTCTTGTTAAAATGACATGCTGTATTTTCTTTTTTCACAAAAAGTATTCTCACAGCTTCGTTAAATTACAGCTGAACCAATGATGTCACATGGATTATTTTAACGATCTCCTTGCTACGTTTCT
>NW_015604269.1:0-506 GCF_001515605.1 Sinocyclocheilus anshuiensis | reverse complement strand
GGCAGGTTCTGTATATGGATCGCAAGTGCCGAAAACTTTTTTCACAGTTTGTTCACATATCTTTGTTTTTGTTCTCATGAGATGTGATTTAAATATATGTGGATTGAAACAGATGGGAAACTGACAGGCCTGTGGGCTGTTTTATAGATGTTTTGCCCTCCGGGTCTCCGTGTTAGTCACATGACTGATGAATAAAATGAGGCATTGCCTCAATTACCTGACTGGCTGTTTTAACTGAAAAGTGGGATTTTCATTCCTACAGCTGACATATTGAGTGTTGTCATAGTTTCTGCAGGTCATTACACCGTCTCTGTGCATTTTATTCAAAAGAAGTTAGCAACCATTTACAATTTCTGAATAAAACTCAGCTCATGACAAAAAAAGTTATATATATATTATTAATATTATTATTAACTATAATATTAATTATTAAATATAATGTTAATTATATATTATTATTAACTTTGCACTAAGCACCACGAATTTCTCTCTGCACCACTGTCACC
>NW_015604268.1:0-506 GCF_001515605.1 Sinocyclocheilus anshuiensis | reverse complement strand
AATGTTTATATTTTTAAATATATTTTCAAAAATGTACAAAAAATATATTGGTAAACATATATTTATGTAAATATATTTTGAAACATTTTAGCAAATATATTTTTGGAAATTTTTTTGTATATTTTGAAATATATTTGAAAAAATAAAATTTTTTGCTTTGTGGGTTTGATTATCATTTTTGCCCTGAGAAATGAAAAATGAAATAAAGATGTTAAAGTTTTAATTTTTTCGCCATAATCTGACTCTTGTCGCTGATGTGCTGTAAATCACGCTGATTCTGGCGTCTGATTGGATGGGGAAAAAAAAGAAGATTAAAAAAAAAAAATAAAATAAGCAACTGCCAGAAAAAGATGATTCGACTAGTTCGACTAATACAGTATATACTGTTGATGAATATATGACAAGAAAAAAATGGCAAAACAGAAAAATATAGAACGAACTAATTAAAATGATCCAGATGATACACGTTAAAGGGGTCATATGATGTTGCTAAAAAGAACATTATT
>NW_015604267.1:0-506 GCF_001515605.1 Sinocyclocheilus anshuiensis | reverse complement strand
CCAAAGTTGGGTTGAAACAACCCAGCATTTTTTTTAGAGTGTATCCTTGTGAATTCAACCTTATTAATTTCATTTCGCTGTCTCACAACTGCCACCATCCCATAATATATTGTGTAGAAGTACCGTGTAAAACATTTTTCTTTGTTTCTATCATTAAAACCGTGTTTTTGACTTGCATTTACATTCATTCGCTTTTAACGGCTCACAACGGAATGTTTTATATCTTATACGAATTAAACCTTTTAGGACATTACATATAGGCTACTATATTTTTTCTTTTCTTTGTTTCGTTCTTATTTCTTTATACATTAATTATCTCTAACGAGTATTTATTTTGACTGGCCAAGGAAATTTTTTCTGGCTATCACGAATAGCCTAATGTTTTGGAGCAGTTTCTTAAGTGTGTAAAATATTTGATTGCATATGGATATAATATCAAATGAAACTGATAGTTGTCACTATTTTCTGTAACCATTTTTGATATTTAAGAGCGGACTGAGTTTTTT
>NW_015604266.1:0-506 GCF_001515605.1 Sinocyclocheilus anshuiensis | reverse complement strand
CTCACCAATGGATCCTCTGCAGTGAATGGGTGCCATCAGAATGACCTCACAATAATCCACAAGACTCCAGTCCATCAATGAATGTCTTTTGAAGTGCGTTTATAAGAAACAAATCCACCATTATCCATTGCTTCTGGCCAAAATACCAGTCCATAATCCTTAGTAACGCTTCCTCTAGTGAAAAAGTCCATGCCCTGTCTTCCTCTCACATCAAAATCTACCAACATATTTGTTTAGAACTGTTTTTGCTTAAAAAACTGTGCTTGATCTATGTATATTTCTGTCCTGACTCAGACAAGACAACTTCTTAATTGAAGAAAGCAATATTATACAAAGAGAACTGGATAATTTAGCTGGAAGCAGCGATTTGAAATGAATGATTAATTTGTTTATTGCAAACAGAAAGCTTTACGCTTCACAAGACATTAATCAATGGACGGGAGTCGATTATTTGTGGATTTTTTGGACTCTCATTCTGATGGCACCCATTCACTGCAAAGGATCCA
>NW_015604265.1:0-506 GCF_001515605.1 Sinocyclocheilus anshuiensis | reverse complement strand
GTGTGTGTGTAAATATTGTAGAAAAAAAATAGTAAATAAAATAATTATGTATTTAAATACATAAGTCATGGAAAGAGGGAAGAGCTCAAATATTACATAAGACCGAATTTTAGCTGTTTTGTCAGATATAGAGAGCATAATAGAGAGAGATGGGGAGAAATTGGTGGATTGATAGTTGTATTTAAAAGAAATGCAGTGACACTATTTACACAGAGCATGTGTTGCAATGCACAAAACCTTTTGGAGATTTGCTGATTTCTCAAAGTGTAAATTCTCAACTGATACAGCAGCTTTCTTTGTGACCAAGCACTTACAATTTTGCTGCTGTAGAACCAGCACAGCAATTAATAGTAAGCAGTAAACTGCTTTGCTGGTACAGTAACAAGCCTGCTAAATAGATTCACTTTGGAGGTGAACTACTTTAAGACTTGTGATTATACAATTGCGTTTATTTAATGAAGCAAAACGTGCGTATGATAAATGCATGTCTCACTTTCTAATAATAC
>NW_015604264.1:0-506 GCF_001515605.1 Sinocyclocheilus anshuiensis | reverse complement strand
CATCTGCCGGTACATTTAGAGCAGTGGTGCTTATACTGTTTAAAATGTCTTTGGGACCCTTTTTCTGCAGTTGACACACCTGTGTCTCTCTTACACACCTTTTCTATAGTTTTGGTCATTGATATATTGTTTTATTGTATTTTATGGCATGCATTATACCTCTTTAATGTGCAGTTATCTAAAGTTCTGGTTAGTACTGTACTGTAAAAAGTAAGCACTCTGCCGTCACTGTAATATTTCACTGTAACAGTACTCAAATATTTGGAGTTCTTAAGCATGTATATGATAAATAATTAGTTGAGATTAAATGTTAAAATGTAAATATAGTATTATTATAACCAGTAATTTTTTATGTTAATTTATAAATGAAAATATACATTTATATATATATATATATAGTATATCGCGTATATCGGTGCCATCGATATACGCGATGGCGCTGACGTCGATGGCTGCCTCCCTGGCATGCTCCGCAGTTGTTTTTATGTTTTTGTTAGTTTGTCCTG
>NW_015604263.1:0-505 GCF_001515605.1 Sinocyclocheilus anshuiensis | reverse complement strand
ACATCTGCTGAAACACAGCTGTGGAAATATGTTACACTCCAGGAGGGAGGAGACACCAGTTCTATGTGTTTATGTGTGTTTATCTATGCGAGTGTGTGTGTGTGTGTGTTTCCTGTCTTCTGTTCCACACCCATCATTAATTTGAGGGCAGAGCTTCCACTGACCAGAGCGTGTGAGAAAGAGAGAGACTGTGTGTGTGTGTTTTTGGGGTATGTGGTCCATCTGGAGCAGGTTAAGAGACAGAAAACACACTTCCTCCAACACTTGTTCTGTCTCTTAACCTGCTCCAGATGGACCACATACCCCAAACACACACACACACAGTCTTATGTAAGAACACACAAGCGAACAGACCACTTTTTATTGTTTCTTTTTTGGCGCAAAGAGTCGTGTTTTTGTCCCTCTCTTTCCCTCCTCATTTTTTCTCTTTCATTTGTAGTTTTCACAGATGTGAGATGTTGGATTCAGCCCGTTAGAACCGTGTGTGTGTGTGTGTGTGTGTGTG
>NW_015604262.1:0-506 GCF_001515605.1 Sinocyclocheilus anshuiensis | reverse complement strand
TGATGATGATGATGATGATGATAGACCATACGACCCTGAGGAAGAGTACAGTGCAGTTGGTGATACTGTCAGAAATAATTCACTGAAAGCATCAGAGGCTAAACACATGGAAGAGACCTCTACAGTTACCAGTGATATAGCTTATGATCCAGAGGACGAGACGATGTTTGAGGAGATGCAAAATTACCTCACAGGTAATGCTATACCTCACAAATCCACCTTCTGTGAAAATAACATGTCACATTACAAGGATAACACCTCAGTTACAACATTCTCTGAGCAGCAAAAAATCCTAGAAGAGCTGAATAGGCAGATAGAGGAACAGAAAAGACAGTTAGAAGAACAGACAGAAACTCTACGCCTACAGAAGGAAGCAATTGGTGTTTCCATGGCCCATTTCTCTGTTTCTAAAGCTCTGATGTCACCAACACACTTTGATAGGGATGAAGAGGAAAGCATAGAAAACATACCCTACTGTCAGATAATTCATCAGAATAGGGATCCAC
>NW_015604261.1:0-505 GCF_001515605.1 Sinocyclocheilus anshuiensis | reverse complement strand
GCATTAAATCAGCATATTAGAATGATTTCTGAAGGATCATGTGATTTTGAAGACTGGAGTAATGGCAGCTGAAAATTACCATCACAGGAATAAATTGCATTTTAGAAGATATTAAAATAGAAAACAGTTTTTACTTTAAATGGTAATATTACTTTTTTTACTGTATTTATGATCAAAAAAACTGCAGCCTTGTTGAGCACTAGAAACTTTTAGTGACTCCAAACTTTTAGACAGTAGTTTGTGCGTGTAACAAAAACGTAACTATTTTAACATGCTTTTTTAAAAATCCAATAGTTGTGGTTGATAGTGAGATTTCTAAACATGATGCACTGATCTGCCACAACGTAAAGAAAAACAGTGTAGAAGAAACATCCTGCGTCTAAGACCTCTTACAGAATCCTCAGCCTTCTAGTTTCATTTTACCTGTTCAGTACTTTCATCCTTTTTCCCCTGTTCTAATTTCTTCCGCTGACGTTGGCGCTAAAAAAAAAAAAAAAAGAAAGAA
>NW_015604260.1:0-506 GCF_001515605.1 Sinocyclocheilus anshuiensis | reverse complement strand
TGTGTCCATACTGCTTCAGCAACCCTCCCTTCAGAGACATGAAGAAAGGTAGGAGAGACTAGAAAGCTCTGATTCTCATTTAATATAAAATATATCCATTCTTAAATGTTATGTGTTAAATTTATTATAGAGGCAATGTAAAAAGGACAGCCCAAGATAGAGAAATTTTTGCAAATGTTTTCAACACTTGTTGGAACAGAAAAATCAAGCAAAGAAATGTAAATGTTCTCCTACTTGAAGAATAGCCCTAATTATGTCATTTCTCTTTCTGTTTCGGTCAGGGATGGGCTGTAATGAGTGCACCCACCCTTCCTGTCAGCACTCCCTCAACTCTCTTGGCATTAGTCAGTGCGTTGAATGTGAGAAGGGCGTCCTGGTCTTTGATCCCACCTCGGGTCCAAAGTGGCGGATGGCTTGCAACAAATGCAACGTTGTGGTGCATTTCTTCGAGCAGGCCCATGAAGTGCAGGTGTCCCAGGACAGCTGTGATTCCTGCGAAGCCTCCC
>NW_015604259.1:0-506 GCF_001515605.1 Sinocyclocheilus anshuiensis | reverse complement strand
AAACATCAAATTTTCATTTTTGGGTGAACTATCCCTTTAAATAAATGTACTTAAAGATAATGTTTATAAACATACTTAAGTATACTTTTAAAAGGTGCACTTTGTAATAATGTCAAATTAAATGTTTTAATTTCATTTTATAAAATTGTTTTAATAATATTAAGTCAGGCATTACTCTTAGAGTAGAAGTACTCTTATTTTGATAACATACTAAAGCACATGTCAAGTACATGATAATAATTTTAACTAGTGTGTTCAACTTGTGTGTAAAGTTAATATATTTTAAATGTACTAAACTGCAATGTCATCATTACAAATGTGTAATTACAAATTTATTTAAATACATAACATACAAGTATCAATAAATATTATAATGAAGTATATTTTAGTTTACTATAAATGCTTTCAGTACACTCAGCAGTACATTTTAACCATATTCAAAGACAATAGAAGTAATTATGAAATAATTACATATAAAAATTCACTAAAGTCCTATTTAAGAGGTT
>NW_015604258.1:0-506 GCF_001515605.1 Sinocyclocheilus anshuiensis | reverse complement strand
TGGTGCTATATAAATAAATTTGCCATTGCCATTGCCATTGCCATCTTATGAGGCCCTGAGTCCAGAAGTTTGAATTGTGCCCAGGGGAAAAGATGTAATTTGCAATAAAATCTTGATAGCTTGTACAAATAGATTATTATACCGCAGATTTTAAACATCCATTTCAACAGAGAAATCTCATTTTACTTGAAGGACAGTAACAGGTTTAATTTGGCAAGCTGGTTTGCACTTTATCTCAAAGAGCCAAGACTCATGATGCCAGGAGTCTGGAAAGGACCATCCATCCCTCATTACTACCCTTTTTCCTGGATATTGCTGATCCACAGACCTGATCACTAAAACTGTCCCTTGGCGTTCCACTGTGCCAGCCTTAAGCAATAACCCAGGATAAGAGTGTCTCTGCCAATTTAACTCTCAACTTTAAATGCACATACACAAGCACCCTAATGACAGACTAGTCCCCCACAACCAGTGTTGGGAAGGTTACTTTGGAAATGTAATAGGTT
>NW_015604257.1:0-506 GCF_001515605.1 Sinocyclocheilus anshuiensis | reverse complement strand
GTTGAATAACAAAGTGATTTGGGCTGAACAACAAGAAATTCAGGCTGAATCGCAAACTGGTTTGGACTGAATCATGAATGATTCAGAATGAACTACAAACTGATTCGGCTGGAATCACAGGTAGTCTCAGACTGAACCATGAAACAGTTAGGGCTGAACCACAAATTCAAAATAATTCTCGTCAAAGTCACGAATGGATTCAAAGTGAATTGCAAACTGTTTCAGGCTAAATTACAAGCAAAGTCAGGCAGAATCATGAACAGGACTGGACCACAAACTAATTCACATTCAAAGTGAATCACAAACCGATTCAGACCTATTTGCTTACTCATCTGACATATTCACTGAAAAGAACCGACTTAAAGGGGTCATGACATGGATTTTTGTATTATTTTAATATATTCCTTAAGGTTTACTTTTAATCTTTAAGTTTTTTGCACAAAAAAACAAACAAACAATAAAATATGTAAGGGAAACAGTTCAATTTAGCTCAAAGGGAATCATTT
>NW_015604256.1:0-506 GCF_001515605.1 Sinocyclocheilus anshuiensis | reverse complement strand
ACACTGTGCTAATATCCTGTAAGAAAAACAGAAACAAAATGTAAGTGTATGTGCCAAAATGGGCTGTTCCCAAAGCTCAGAAGCACTGCTTGATACATCAGATTTCTTCTGATCTAGTCTTTTCTTATTTTGTAATGTAGCAATGGCTGAATACAGACCAGGAGCCTAAAGAGCTATTTCCACATCTCACTAGGACTGTGTCAGAAAGACTCGAGTAACCATGGCAACCCCATGGCCGAGCAGGTAATCAAAAATAATCTCCAATAGAGGCATTGTGTGTTTATATCACACTGGAACTCAAGGTTGCAGGTATAGGCAAGCCGACAGGAACATTGAGCTCTTGCACATGAAAACAAAGCATGATGCAGAAAGAATATGAGATATATGTGTGTCTCAATATAAGAAAAAGCTTACCACATTCTCTTGAATCTGACAGTTGGATACAGAGATGCTAATGGAGACCTCTTCTGTTGGTATGAAAAACAAACAAACAAATAAACAAATAA
>NW_015604255.1:0-506 GCF_001515605.1 Sinocyclocheilus anshuiensis | reverse complement strand
GGCAGGTCTCTTAGCAGGGCTTTTGATTCCCTTGTGCATTTTAATACTCGCCTTGCTGTTCTGCTGCTGCTGTTGTGGGCGGCCCGTTGAAGGGAAGGAAGGGTATGAATATGTTATTTGGAAGCTGATATATTATCAAATATATTATTATTTTGTTATCAATAAGCAAATCTTCTGCTAAATCTGTCCTCTAGAGTGGCGGTTGGAGATGGCAGCCCTGCGGTCCACATGAAGCATCATGTTTATACTGTGCTGGCCAACATGGGTTCAGCAATGCCGTGCTTTAGTCTTTGGTCATCTGGTTTGCCTAGGGTTACAGGTAATGTGCCTATTTTCATTTGCAGCTTTCACGGAGAAACATAAGGAAGGGAGATTGTATTTTGGTGAACGCAAGTGGACTTTTAATGTTCTTCGCTGTGTCTTCAGTCTCTCATCATGACCCTGAGCTCACATTTAACCATAGCTTCATTGAGCAGCCATCGTCCGGCTGGGTGACTGATTCATTT
>NW_015604254.1:0-504 GCF_001515605.1 Sinocyclocheilus anshuiensis | reverse complement strand
GTAAAGTTTCCACCGCAGAGATATTAGAGCAGAATTACTGCGGCGGGTTGATATCAAAGATCCATTAGAGTCATTAGCTCAATAGGAGCTTGTTAACCTCTGCGTAATGAATTGAGCTCTTCGCTCGCCCACACCGAGCTGCGGTGAGGTGATTGCGCTTCAGCCTCAGCCAATACGTGCTGTTTTTGCTCTGAATGATCGAACTAACCTAACCTTGAAATGCACGGCAGTGTTTCTGTCTTCTACAGCATACATTAGGCCTAAAACATATGCAAATATGTGAGCGCAAAAGCTTGGTTTCATTTTAAGATTGTTGCATTCTTAGTGCTGCTGCAATTGAGTGCTATAGGTGAAACATTCACCTAAAACGTCTTATTCTATAGCTAGATTTCTCATTCAGTCTGGGGTCAGTAAATTATTACTGTTATTCAGCAAGGATGCATTAAATTGATCAAAAGCGATTTCTGAAGGATCCTGTGACACTGAAGACTGGAGTAATGATGC
>NW_015604253.1:0-506 GCF_001515605.1 Sinocyclocheilus anshuiensis | reverse complement strand
TCACAGGAATAAATTGCTTTTTTAAATATATTACACTAGAAGACAGTTATTTTGAATCATAATAATATTTTGCAACATTACCATTTTTTTCTGTATTTTTGATCAAATAAATGCATCCTTTGGAGCATAAGAGACTTCCTTAAATAAAAAAAGACTGACTGCATCCTCAGCATGCCTCAGTGCTTCTGCATGAACAGGAAGAGAGCCAGAGCTCATCTTCAGACTGCACTGCTGTTGAATATTACTTCTTTAAATACATACAACATGCTTAACTGCTAAAGATGAAGCACAGACTGGAAACTTTAATGCGTGTTCTTCAGACGGAAACTCATAACCCGCCTGTTGTAGCTTGATTTTCTTTCTCGAGGTTGAAGATTACTCGAGTCCTGTGTGATTGTGATGAGTTTGTATTCTGTAATAGCTCTTGAATTATTGAAATTGTTTGGCACAGACGGCTTTGATTGGCTCTGATGTGATTGTGATGTGTGGTGCGTCTCTGCTGTGAG
>NW_015604252.1:0-506 GCF_001515605.1 Sinocyclocheilus anshuiensis | reverse complement strand
AAAATAAAAAAAATAAGAACAACATCCAACTAAAACATTTCAGAAAAAAAGTTCCAGAAATAATGTATAAAACTGTTTTTGTGCTAATATTTTGAGAACATTATTATAGACCAAGTACCTTTTTCATAACGTTGAGAGACACCGTTCCTTGTGGCCTACTGTTTGGTTTAGCTGTTCTACATTTTCAGCTTTAGGGGTTATTACTTTTTATTAATTTGTAAAGCTATAACTTACGCTACAACTTTATATATATATATATATAAAGTTGTAGCGTAAGTTATAGCTTTACAAATTAATAAAAAGTAATAACCCCTAAAGCTGAAAATGTAGAACAGCTAAACCAAACAGTAGGCCACAAGGAACGGTGTCTCTCAACGTTATGAAAAAGGTACTTGGTCTATAATAATGTTCTCAAAATATTAGCACAAAAACAGTTTTATACATTATTTCTGGAACTTTTTTTCTGAAATGTTTTAGTTGGATGTTGTTCTTATTTTTTTTATTTT
>NW_015604251.1:0-505 GCF_001515605.1 Sinocyclocheilus anshuiensis | reverse complement strand
TGGAACATGCTACCAACAGTTAGGTAGTCTAAGTTTTCAACACTCTTGTACCATGAAACAAATTGTAAAAATAGTGCAAACATTGTATCAAAAAGTAACGATCCCAACTATGTCTTCAGTTAGTTTACTAAATAGTGCAAAACACAAGATAACAAATTGCTTATCCAAGTCTGGTAGTGCAAGTTATATAACACATACTAGTGAAGTATGTGATTCATACACCCTCTCTGAGGGTGTACTTGGCAGTAGTTTTTCGCTAAACGAATATAGGGAAATTCACCTCGTGTACCTTCCACCACGTAAGGGGATTGCTTTCACCATCTGCAAGTGGCCCATTCAAGTAGTTGTTTAATTCAGCCTCAGTTTTCTCTGTTTCAGAAAGACTGGTCATCTCAGCAACTGGTTTCTTGAAAAAACTTCCAAGACTCTTCCTCTGCCTTTTAGGTGCACTCTGAGCTTATTTTGTTGATTCAGCTGATGTTACAGGGGTAGCAGAGCCAGCATC
>NW_015604250.1:0-505 GCF_001515605.1 Sinocyclocheilus anshuiensis | reverse complement strand
CATTCGATGAGCAGGATGAACAAATTACTGAAGTGAGTCGTTAAAGGGTCACCATCCCGTTAGCTCCTTTTAATCTAGTGCTGCAACACTAATGTGGTTTTCTGACTTTGTTTTAGGCCCTAACACAGTTCCTAGGATGGTCTGTACTGAATTGTGACACATATGACAAACTGAATCGGACAGAGTGGAGAAGAGAGATTGCAGCGGAAATGGTCATGTACCAGACCAAAGCCACCCCAGCTGAAGTCCAACAGATTCTGGTGAGGCATCATACAAGCTCATGCTTTAAAGAAACTGCAGTCTTTATTATGTTAACTAAACATTTTTTGTCTCGTTAGAACACGAAGGAGAAGTTTGACATGAACCCTGAGGACTGCGATCAGAGAGAAATGTACAAACTCTTGGTATGACTTTTTTTTTACTCTGAACCAATATATTCATAGCGAACATATTATTGATCTTAAATGTTGAACATGACTTTTTAAATTTATCTACTTGTATTTTA
>NW_015604249.1:0-505 GCF_001515605.1 Sinocyclocheilus anshuiensis | reverse complement strand
TGTGTGTGTGTGTGTGAGTGAGTGAGTGTGTGTGTGTGAGTGAGTCTGTGTGTGTGAGTGAGTGAGCGTGTGTGTGTGTGTGTGTGTACACACACGGGTCGAAATGATGTTTATGGTCTGTGCTCCCAACTCAAGTCCAAAACATCATGGTATTACCATGGCAACGGTATGGTCTGTGGTGATGAGGTAAAGCGGCGCAGACGCGGTTTATATGAGGTGTGATGATCTGATAGCGGATTATATCGGTGTTTCCGGTTTTGTTCGGCTTCTTCTTGTTGTATAACATCCGCCATTACCGGCGCGTCAGACCCGTTACCCGCCGCAGAGCAGCACACACTTACCCGCCGCTGTGCGGGACACCGAACGACATCTGATGTGTAGCGTTTACGCTTCTGTTTGCGATTAACCGAACCGAACCGCTCCACTTCCGACGCTCGGCTCGAGCAGACAGACCAGCCAACGGATAAACACAGCGCCATGCGTCACTTCCGCTACCGCCGCGCAT
>NW_015604248.1:0-505 GCF_001515605.1 Sinocyclocheilus anshuiensis | reverse complement strand
GCAGTAAATTGCTGCTTTTGCACAACATTAGCACAGTGGGTTCCCAAATGACAAGCCCAGGTTATGATTGCTCCAGGTTAATTTGATGGGACTCAAAAACAGTAATATGCTGTTGTGGAATGTGCTCGGATGCTCTTTTGTGCGTTCCAACTCCCCAACCCCCCTTCTTCCACCAACCTTTCACATAACACACAACACACACACGCACACACTCTCATATTGTCCCTTGTCTGTCAAAACTGGAGGATTGCCAGCATGTTTGTTCAGGCCAAACACGTACACACACCCTAGTAATCAATATTTCTCTCTTTCCCTCTATTCCTCCATATTTCATCCCTCTTTCTTATTCTCCACTCCCTCCATTCTCCCTCCTCCCTATCTCTGTCCTCATTTTAGTAATTCGGACTATATTTACCTCTTCCAGCCAAACAGAATTCCAGTGTCTGCCTGTCTCCCTCTTTCTCTCTCTCTGTCTCCATCCCTCCCATATTCTGCTCATTGCTTC
>NW_015604247.1:0-505 GCF_001515605.1 Sinocyclocheilus anshuiensis | reverse complement strand
GTGTACTACTGTGCTCTGCAGCCCACAGTGACTGAAACACACTCAGCTCTTACAAAAACAAAAATAAAGCTTGCTCTATGTTGGCAGAAAAGGGGGCAGGTCTTGATATCACAATCCACACCCACATTATTAATATAAAGCACATAAGTTCCCTGGTGCATTCATTATAAACAATTATGGTAGGCTATAATTTATAATTCAAAGCAACATAGAAGGATCAGCCACTTTTTAAAACAGTTCAGATCTGAAAAATCTAAATGGAGAGATATTTATTGATTCTCATAATCATATCAGGTAAAGCACACTTTTAGCAGTTCTTAAACAGTATTCAACATGTTAAGCAGTGAATTCAGTGATTAGAGAGAAAATTTTACATCAATTGCATGCATGTGTGATTCTTAACGTCTCCTTTTTAGTTTCACTGAAAGGACTGCGATTGTGAAGTGTCTTATATTACTTACAGGTGTGTTTTCTGACAGCATTGGACCAAATGAAGAGGATAAGA
>NW_015604246.1:0-505 GCF_001515605.1 Sinocyclocheilus anshuiensis | reverse complement strand
TTTTTTTCAGTTTGGTAGAGCTAAAGATTCTAAATGTAAAGAATCTGAAGACTCTAAAGATTCTAAATCTAAAGATTCTATTTCCAAAGATTATAACAATGTTTCCTGCCGCATTTTGTTTTTGAGTTGACTGGATTTGTCAAATTAACAAACTGAGAGTAGTTAGACCAATGTTTTGCTAACCTTACAAATAAGCAATTTAACTTTGGTTTCTGAAGTACAAATAACACAGTAATAGTTTTTGGCTCATTTTGAATCAAACATCAAAACCTTCATGTTCAATTCAGTCTGATTCACCAATTGGTCGACTGACTCATTAAAGAGAACCATGTTGACTGATTGATTCAATTTGACAGCATGTTGCACTGTATGTTTAAAAGTTTGGGGTCAGCTTTTTTACTAAAGGTATTAATACTAATATTTATACTTATTCAGCAAGGACACATTCCAAATAAATGCTGTTCTTTTGAATTTTCTGTTTATCAAAGAATCCCGAAAAAAAAAA
>NW_015604245.1:0-505 GCF_001515605.1 Sinocyclocheilus anshuiensis | reverse complement strand
TAAGCTGGAAAATATGCAGTTGCATTTTTTACAGTGTGGAAGAACCATTTTTGGTTCCCCAAATAACTTTTAAACTTTTTTAAAAAATCTTAGCGTGAAGAATATTTTAGTAATATGAAGAACCGTTAAAGAACCTTTTGTGGAATGGAAATATTCTTCATGGAACCATCATAAGAATCTTTATTTTTAAGAGTGTAATGATATACATTTCAAACAGCCTATGTTGTTGTCCTGTGACCTCATTGTGTAGCAGGTTTAATTCAGCAAGCAGCATCGAGCTGAGTTGTCATCTCTGAAAAAAAGTGTCATTTTGCATTTTTAATCCCATGGTTTAAAAATGTCATAATTTAAAAAATGTAATGTTAAAAATCACAGCACATATAGTCTCTAGTTTATTCCTTACACTGGAAATGAAAAGTAAATTTGAGTGCAATTACATTATAGTAGCATTCTTTATCTCATTATCTTTATGTAGTATCCCGTGGTTGCATATTTTGGCAAATAA
>NW_015604244.1:0-505 GCF_001515605.1 Sinocyclocheilus anshuiensis | reverse complement strand
ATTCGCGATGCATGGATTTATTTTCCCAGCCCTAAGTGTGACCGAGCTCTCTCGTGTTTGTCAGCGCCGGGGCAGATGAAGACCAAGGAGCGGCAGTCGCCACGCAGCCACTCGCGATACGACGACTACGATCGGCGCAGACGCTCGCGCAGCCGCGACAGACGCAGGTCTCGCAGCCCGTCCTACGACAGGCGCCGCAGACGATCCCAGAGCCCTAGAGAGTGAGCGAGTGAGCGTCTCAGCATCTTCACTGCTGTGGATCAGGACACTGACCTTGTGCTTCTCCCAGCAGGTCCAGAGGAGGAACACACCGCAGACGCAGCCGAGAACACGACAGGTAGATTCTCAACCGGGATCATAGCTGATTGAGCTGGACCTCAACTAACTCTTTATTATTATTATTTATACCATGGTCTGCCTGAATACTGGATTCTGATTGGCTGGCAGGTATGCAGTAAAACGTTTAATGCACAGGTAGTTCCAAGTCAGTTTAATCACCGTTCTA
>NW_015604243.1:0-505 GCF_001515605.1 Sinocyclocheilus anshuiensis | reverse complement strand
TCTGCAGGACACTGGCCCTCCAGGACCGAGTTTGGGCACTCCTGCCCTAGAGCTATTAAATATAAATTTTTATCAGATATAATTTTGTATCAAAGAGGAAAAAGTACACATCTTTGTGTCTATCATTGTACAAAAATGTATTTTTATTACTTTTTTTGCAGACTGAGTTATAGTGTTTAATTAGCAAAATCATTTATACTGAACGCACAATATTGGTCTAGTCATATTAAAATGTAAGTAAATAAAATAAATTACAAATCTCTTTTAATTTTAAACACCAACTATCCAAAAACACACACACAAAAACAAATCAGTGAAAGATTAAAACAATTGTAGAAGGAAATTTACATGTTTACATCCTGAGACGTTAATGGCAATTTTTCAGTCTATGCACAACCGATTAATGGGCTTTGACACATTAGCTCTTTCCCCAGAATTCCTCCTTCCTTCTTTGAGCCCAACCCAAGAGTTCAGAGGCCATGGAGCATGAGGCTGCTGATCTAGA